>NW_023270377.1:73010289-73045104 GCF_011800145.1 Mirounga leonina | reverse complement strand
TTCCTTCCTTCCTTCCTTCCTTCCTTCCTTCCTTCCTTCCTTCCTTCCTTCCTTCCTTCCCTCCCTCCCTCCCTCCCTTCCTTCCTTCCCTCCTTCTTCCCTTCCTTCTTTCCTTCCTTCCTTCCTTTCTTTCTTAACAGCAAGAAGTTCCTATGGTTGGAATGGAATGAAGGAAGGTAAAGTGATGGGTTAGGGAGATAAGTGGTAGGTAGTAGCCATGGTAAGGACTTTGGTTTTTGCTCGAAATGATATGGGAAGCCATTAGAAGATTTTAAGCACAGGAATGGCCTGGTTTTACTTAACAGTAGTCTGGCTGCTGAGTTGAGAATACAGTGAATGGGCGCATGAAAGGAAGCAATGAGTCAAGTTAAAACATTATTTCAGTAATCCAAGCAGAAAATGGTGGGAGCTGGGACCAAAATGTGAAGTGAAGATGGTGAGAGATAGAATCTGAATATATTTTGCAACTCGAATTCAAAATTAGGTAGCACCAAAGGTGAGAAAAATTGAGGCCTGGAGAGGCTGTGGCTTGACTAAGACCGGTTGGCCTGTTGCTTACTGGCAGAGCTGAGAGTGAATCATAGGTCTTCGACCCCATTGCATATTTCTCCCCAAAACCTCACTTGTATAAGAATTGGAATAAGTCATTCTTTGAAATCACACTGGAACATGAAAAATATTATTTAAATGATTGTGTCAAAATGCATGGTTTAAAATTAAGTGGGAATAGTTCAAAGGGTCCCCATGTGTTATATCAATTTGTCCTAAATTTCAAGCTCATTTGCTGGACGTGGTAGATCTGGATTGATTTTTGCCTGTTTATCTCAGTAGTTAACATCTGACATTCTATTCCTTCACTTATTCACTGGCTTGTGTGCCTGTTAGGATGCCAGACCCTGGGGGCTTAGCTACTACCTGACTTCACTGACCCTTCACCCAGGCTGTCCTCAGACACCGATGGTCACTCTCTCCTTTGTTCCCCCCCCCCCCCCCGGGGGCACTGACACAACCTCTCTTGTAATGTTTATCACCCTGAATTACATTTATCTGTTTAATTGCCTGATTGCTTCATGACATTTTAAGCAATTTGAGCTCAGGATTTAATTTTATTTGCCTTTGCATTTTCAGAAACTAACATAATGCCTCACACATAGTAGGCAGTCATTGTAGGGGGAATTAGGCAGTTTTACTCAGAAAAATCTGGCTTTTCGGGACACTTTCTGTTTTTTTCTTTGATCTCATTCTTTGTGAGGTGAATGATCAATAAAAAGGATCACTGAAAAGTTACAAAATATTAGTTGATTAATACCTGTAATTAGGTAAACTCCGAGATTTTGATTGCATAAAATCAAACATATGCCAGAAGATGAAAATTACAGTTGATTTGATGCTTTGGGGCAAAGTCTTAATGAATTGGCAATGATTTTTTCATTTGTATCTTGTATATTCACGTTCCTAAAGAAGCTGCTAAAAATAAGATTTATTCCTGAATTTATCAAATATTTATCGAGCACCTATTATGTCAGGATTTTCCAAATGCTGTTTGTTCACAAGATGCTTTTAGGTGGTATAGGGGCATTGTTAATTTTTGTTTTTTAAAAAATTTGTTTATATTAATGTGTAATTCATGGAAATTATTTTTTAGGAAAAGGTTAGATTAAAAAGTAAGTTAAAAGTATGATTAAAAGTAAGTTAGGTTAAGTAGTAAGTTGAGGAGAAATGTCATGTTAATCACAAAGTAAGCAAAAATAGTGAGGGACATGTACAGATATTAAAAACTTGAAAAATACTATACCATGAATCATAACGTGGCGACCAAGAGATTTCTACAGAGACTCCTCTCTGACCAGCCAAATGGACTGTGAATTATTTTAGCTGATACTGAAGTTCAGTTTCATGAAGAGATAGCATTTCTTTCCAGTGTTAAGGAGAAAAGGATCAGATTTCCAGATCTTCTTGTTACTGTTGGCTTTAAATCTCCACATTTGAGAGACATAAAACCTCCTTACTGATTGATCTGATGTGGATCTCTTTCACTTCCCATATTTTCCCTTTGGTTTTTCTTTTTTCCTTGACCGCTTTTGTCTTTTAAAGTAATCATTATTCTCTGTATCATCAACAAGAACAAGTTCAAAGTCATAGAAGAATGTGCTTAAATTTGCATCATGAGAAAGGGAGATTAGTCTCCTACCATCTCCTTGAATTTTCCTAAGTAGTTTTATAGAGAAATTAACATCAATACAAATAATTTTGAGTACCAATCAAAAGCTTTTAAGTGCTCTATGGTTAATTCTGTCTTTTTGTTGTTGTTATTGTTAATCAAAATCAACGATTGCCTTATTTAAAATAAAACTTAGAGGATGAGGACAACTAACGTTACATTTCATGTATTGCAGTCTTAAGGTCTAGCAAACTTTGAAACTTTTCTGTAAGTATTTTTGAAACACAAGGACTTATAGGATGTAAAAATGTTACTTGATCCAACATAGATTTTTTCCCCTTTGGGTTTATTTCAAACCCCACCGTAACTATTTTAAATAATTGTTTAATTGATGAAACTTTTGACATTCTAACAAATGTTCACGTTTGATTACAATATAGTTATCTCCAGCCAGATTCCTGTAAGAGACTAACACAATAAAATTTGTAACTCAATAGGATGTATTTTTACCAATTTTGCACCTCTTAAAATATCAACTGGTGATGCTAAATAAAAGCTCCATCATTTTCCCTATTTGCTTTTAGTTTCAGCTGCATAATTTTACAATTTAAAAGGTTGGTCAATAGAAACTGACAAGAGAAATAAAACCAAACTGACAAGAGAAATAAAACCAAATTTTATTTCATTTAGCATCTATTGATCATACTTCGAGCTGTTTAAATATTTCTCTCTGCAACCTCCCATAAAGTCATTTATACCTCGAAAAGAGTTAGAAATTGATATATAAGCTAAAGGGGATAACTAGAGTACTGTTAATAGATCACTTAGATCTCATTTTTCCTCATTATATTTCCGGGAATGTTAGTGAAGGAGTCTTCTGTGCCACAGGTTTATGCTTTGGGGATTTTTTACCCCCTCAAATCACTCAAGTAATGCTGGAAGGATCAAGGCTACTTGCTGCATCTTCTCAGTATCCAGTATTATCTGGATTCTAGGTCCCCCAAAAAACCAAGTGGATGGGACTTCTACTTTTCATGGGAATTTTCATGGGAAATTTTTCTGTGTTGGATACGCCAGATTATTTATTGACAGTTAAGCTAAAGAACAGGGTTTATCAAAATTTAATGTGCATACAAATTGTCCAGGAAGTTTGTTGAAGTTCAGATTTTGTATAGTAGGTTTGGCGTAAGGTCTGAGATTCTGCATTTCTAATAAGGAGCTGCATGATGCTTTTGCTCCTTATATAGGAAATACCCTTTGAGCAGCAAGGAAACAACCGCAGAGTTGTTCATCATCATGTAGTTGAGGATTACCTATATTTGAATTAGCTGGGGGTGGTGGTGCAATTTAGAATGCAGGTTTTTAGTCCTCAACCTGTTTTTACAGAGATAAAATCTATGGAGATACCCTTTACTCCTAGGAACAAGCATTTTTAAACAAGTGCTCCAGCTTATTTTTACACACATTAAATTAAAACAATAACAACAACAACAACCACAAGTTTGCATTAAGTATCTTGTAGTTCTGTGCTTTTCCTGGGAGCAGAGAGAGGGCTAAGTAGGTACTGGAAGAGTGGGCTAAGAGGTAACAATGGTTTGCCTTCCTTGAAAATTTGTCTGATGTTGTGGAACATGAAAATGTGCATGTTAGTATTTCAGAAGGTGTTCTGATTCCTTATTCTTGAGAGTTGAAAGAAAAAAAAAAAACACCCTTATCCTTTATATCCCTTACCTTAAATTAACTGCAAAGTTCTCTTTTAGAACTAGCTGTCCTTATAATCTATTTAGTCCAAAAGATAACTTGCTTTATTTAGAGTATGAACTTGAAACAACTTGAAGATAGTGAACTCCTTCCTGTTGATGTCTTTCTATCACTTTTCATCCCATCTCTTTTCTGCTTACCCTTTAATACCCAGGCCTGCTATCCTTCCCATCTACCTGAAAGCTTTCCTTGGGGAAGCTAGAAACAGATGTTAAAAAGTTTTAAAAATGTTCATCATCTTTGGTGCACCTAGGTGGCTTAGTCAGTTGAGTGTCCAGCTCCTATTCTTGGCTCTGATCTTGATCTCAGGGTTATGAGTTCAAGCCCTGTGTTGGGTTCCATGCTGGGCGTGAAGCCTACTTAGGAAAAAAAAAAAAATGTTCATCATCTTTGATTCAATAATTCCACTTAAAAGATATATCCTTAAGAATCAATTGGAAGAGGATTAAAAGATAGTCAAAACAATGACTATAATACAGACTGAAAGCCATCTTTGTCCTCTGAATGTGCGATTGGCTCAATAAATTATATCTTCCTGTTGAAATGCTATGTCGTGGGTAAAAATGATGATAGATTCATGTTTCTTGTCACAGAAAGATGTTCTTGATATTTTGTTAAGTGAAAGAGGATTTATAGAACATTATGTTAATAGTAGTGATCATATTTAAGATAAATACCATATTTAGTTCACTGATCTGGTCTAATTGATTAATATGGAAAGTCTTAATAGATATTTGTTGGTTGAATCAATATGTTGAGTACTTTATATATACCAGGGATTGTTCTAAGAAGTATACTTCTTTCAAATCATTATTTTCATAATAATCCTCTAAGGCAGGTATCATTACCCATATATTATAGAGGAGAAAACTGATGCTCAGAGAGATTAAGCAGATTTTCTGAAGTCATGAGGTAATATTGCAAGACCTGGTTTTGAAAGACTTGATTCAACCAATGTCTTAACACGTTTTTTTGGTTTTTATTATTTTAAAAACTTGTACATATATATCAAGAAAACGTTCTTAAAATGTTTATAGCAAGCTATCAACAGTGGTTAGTTGTGATCTGAATGGTGGATGATAGTGATGTTTTTTCTCTTTTGTCTATATATTTTCACGGTTCCAAAATAAACATAATAATTTATTATTTCTGTAATAAAATACCTACATTAAAAAGGGTCTTTTTGGTTGGTTTCACCACCATCCCCAACAAAAAGGCTTTGGGCATGTTTCTTGGGGGAAAGAACGACTCATTCCCTTTGTCATGCTATATGTCAAAACCCAGTTCTACTACTTTTTGCTCTTTTTACTCTTTTATAATAATTATTATTTTGATGTTGTTCTTTCCAACTTGACCAAGTTGGAGAATATTTTTTTTAAAAAGATTTTATTTATTTATTTGATAGAGAGAGACACAGCGAGAGAGGGAACACAAGCAGGGGAAGTGGGAGAGGGAGAAGCAGGCTTCCCGCCAAGCAGGGAGCCCGATGCAGGCCTTGATCCCAGGACCCTGGGATCATGACCTGACCCGAAGGCAGATGCTTAACCGACTGATCCACCCAGGTGCCCCTGGAGAATGTATTTTATTTGTCTTTGTATTTTTAGGGTTAATAGGGTGCCTAGGGGACCAGACATATATCCCAAGAGATTTATCTAATTGAAAAAGAACCTTAAAATAGTAAAACCACTGTTAGTCATTTTATTTTTCTTTGTCCCTTTTCTTGTCCAGTAAATACTATATTTGTTCCTAGCCCCTGCCATGGCAGAATGAGTCTCCACCGCCCTTAATCTCCTACTGCTAAGAGCAGTAGCCACTAAGTGTAAAAAATCAAAACAAAGCACTTTCCCATCTCCCTGATGGAGTAAAAGCAGTGAAGCCCAAATAATGCTTAGTTACCAAAAGCCACGCCAGGTGTCTAATCGAAAGGGTATTGATTTTAGCTAGTAAATAGCCCTTAATATAGTTGGAACCTGGGATGAATATGCAGCCGGTAATTAGCTAATAAAGCAAACAAGAGCTGGAGAGAACGTGGCGCAGTTGGATAAGCAGCAGCCTGTCATCCAGGAAGCTTGCTTAGGCCTAGGCCCTCCTCATAGAGAGGACTCAGGTTACCTGCAGGACTCTATGCCTAGTGTTTTCAGCCATTAAATAAGGAAGAAACTATAAACCTATCGCAGAAACTATAAACCTATCGCAGGGCATGAGATACAACTAAAAGCAGTTGTAAATGTTTCGCAAATATTACAGGCAATAGGAACGCTTCCTGAAGACAGATGTTGCAATTTAATAATCTTAAGTGGGAAGGTTTAATAACTATTTTAGATCATTAGGATAATGTTTAGTGCCCTAGGATAATTATTAAACAATTCTAGTTTGCTAAATCATCTGCTACTCCAGAGAACGCCATACTTGATTAATTCTCACGTTAAGGCACCAACTGCTCAGTCAAACTGCAAAGTGGCAGAAGCCATTTGGGGGAAAAAAAGAAGAACAAGAGTGAGAAAGGAACCAAGTTAGCCACATACCACTTGGAGAAAGAAGATCAAGGACGGAGGGTCAGAGAGCTAGGGTGTAAGGAGAAGGGTTAAGGAACAAAGGATCTAACCCCAAGATGGTAAATTAGAGGCTGAGAGGTCAGTTTCAGTATCCGAATGCATTGTAACAGGACTGCACAGAGGTGTTCTTTATTTGTTTTTAGTTATGGTTGCTAATATTTTCTTAAGTGCCAAAAGCATTTTATATAGAAATTCCAGATTTCCAGTTTGTTTTGAAAATTCAGAGTACCTTAGCTAGTAACACTGGACCCCATTCCCACATGACAATAATGGACAAGAGCTGCATAAAGACTGTTGCTTTTATTTTTTCTAAAGATTTTGATTATGAAAATCTCAAAGCCTACTAAAAAATAAAAATAAAAATAAATATCTATTCAACTACTACTGCCGCGTTCAACAATTGTTAATATGTTGCCCTATTTATTATAGAATTAAACATCTATATCTAAACATCTCTATTTTTACTGAACCGTCTTAGAGTGGATATATTCCTTTATCCCAAATACTCTGACATGCATTTCCAAAAATAAGGACAGTTTCCTACACAACTACATTTTTTTCTGAAGATTATTTATTTATTTATTTGAGAGAGAGAGAGCACGAGTTGGGGGAGGAAGAGAGGGAGAGGGAGAAGCAGACTCCCCGCTGAGCAGGGAGCCCCACACCAATGCCCGGCTTGATCCCGGGACTCCAGGATCATGACCTGGGATCATGACCTGAGCTGAAGGCAGACGCTTAACTGACTGAGCCACCCAGGTGCCCCGCAACTACCATATTATTATTATACTGAAAACAGGTTCAATCGTAATTCCCTTATATCATTTTTACTCAGTCCATATTCAAATTTCTTTATTGTCCCCAAAATGTCTTGTACACTCATTTTCTTTTCAAGCCAGGATCCAATTAAAACACATGCATTGCATTTGGTGGTGTCACATTAGTCACTTTCACACTAGGTCAGGCTCTCTCCCATCTCCTTTTCTCTTTTCTTCGATGACATCACCTTGTTGGAGGGGTCAGTTGTCTCATGGGCTGGAATTCATATCTAAAGACTTGATTAATTCCAGTTAAACATTTGGGGCAAAGATAATTCAAAGGTCAAGATGTGGTTTCATATTGCATCACACTGTGAGGCACGTAGTATCTCTTTTCCTAGTTGGTAACATCAAGTTTGAGTTAAGGTAGTGGGCTAACCTCTTTGGAGGTGGTACGCTCTCTCCAGTTTGCCCCACACTTCCACCACTCCTTATTCATCTTACATCTAGGCCAAACTCATATGTACATTTCGACCTACAGTCTACCACCTGCTACAATCAGGGCTGTGAGAAGAACATATAGCCCTGCATCCCCTGGAACAGCAGACTAGAGCCTGGTGCCAAGGGGGCTGGAGAGAATGTGGTACAGCTTGAGAAGCAGTAGCCTGTCATCCAGGAAGCTTGCCGAGGTCTAATACCTCCTCCTATGGGGCATTCAGCTTGCTCAAGGAGCTCAACAAATATCCATTGAGCAACTAAAGTCAAAATCACTAAGTTAGAAAAACTGAAAGGAAATTGGGTGCAAGGAAAAATTCCACAGCGCATGCTTCTGTATGACATGTGGTTTAGAGAAGACTTATGCCCTTAGATAGGTAGCACAGATCGCAGGGGCTCCGGGGTCATTACTAGGGATGCTTGTGAAAAGAAGAATGCAGAAGTGGGACTGGGCAAGGGGAGAAGTAGCATTGTGGATACAAGCTCCACAAAGCCTCAGTCACCCGGTCTCTCTCCCCTCCCCCAGCCAGCCGGCCCCCTGCCCCTGGGGACATTCTGGGGTGTCTGCAGCCCACCAGAGTTGTCTCCCAGTTACCCAGCTGAGTCTTTATCTCCTTGCTTCCCTCAGTCACAGGGTAAGCGCTGGCCCCAGAAAGGAATGACCTTGAATGAAGTAGTTCTCTGCAGTAGGAGCAAATTCTGAAAAGCTGGCCAAGGATGCTTCCAGTAGCTGGCACACTAAGTTCTACTTGAAGGAAGGTCTGGGTGCTGCAGTAGTCTGTCTACCACAGACCCCAAAGTTAAAATTTTATTCTTATCTCTAAACGAAGCTGTATGGACAGTAACTGAGTATTCCTGCCGCTGAGCATTAGTTGGCTCACTGTTAATGTTCAAATTACACTCTAATTTTTCTAAAACTGCTTCCGGCATGTCTTTACTTACTAGAAAGCTCAAAAAATATAAAATAGAATGGTCCAAGCATCTCTCAAATTTTAGAAGCCTCTGCTATTGGTTGGATGTACCCCGGGGTAGAAAATTGAGTCCATTTACATGGTTGTACATTGCGTTAGCATCTTGAACGAAAAATACCTTGCAAATATCAGTGGTGTATTGAAGGGCTGGCTGCTCAAGGAGAGATTGGCATTAGTGCCGAAGGGAACTAAATGAAGGAAGCTGTATTCGTTTCCTATGGTTGCTGTAACAAATTACCATAGGCTTGTTGGTTTACAACAATGGGAATATATTCTCCCATGGTTCTGGAGGCCAGAAGTTCAAAGTCAGTATCACTGGGCTAAAATCAGTGGTCAGCAGGGCCTCACTTTCTCCAAAGGATCTAAGGGAGAATTAATTCCTTGCTTCTTCCAGCCTGGGGACACTGCTGGCATTTCTTGGCTGTGCCCGCATTACTCCAATCTGTATCCGTGATCTCACTGTGTCAAACCTCCCCATTACTTTCCTCTTATAAGGATACTCCCGACTGCGTTTGGGATCCACCTTGATAATTCAGAATAATGTCTCCCTCTCAAGATCCTTAATTAAATCTGCAAGCTCCCCATCCCCCACCCTGTACCATTCTCAGGTTCAGGGTAGGCCCCCACGCAGCCTACCACAGGGTAGCTTTCATGTCTTTGCTTTAGCTCCATAAGCCTGGGAACTAATTGCTTTTCATCTGGCTGAAGAGCAAACACACAAATTGTGTCTAGGGTGAGCATAATGAGGGAGAAGCTAGAGTTTCACCCTGCAGCACTTTGAGACTCACTGGAGAAAGACCATCCTTGTGAGAACAGGACTTTTGCTCTTTCAAAGCCACAGGAGAACCAGGTAGACCGTGAAGAACACATACTCAGGGAAAATTGTCTTCCTTCACATTTGACTATTGAAAGATATTTTGAGAACACACATACTCTAAATTTACTAGAAAAAAAAAATTTACATGTCCTCACACCAGTTTCTAGCTTCTTATCACATTTCAGGTTTGTCTCAGTTCTTAGAAACCTGACCAGGGTTAAAAGTTCGTCAGAAAAGGAAGGGAATCATCTATTTATAGTGTGGTCTAGAGAATTTTGAAATAATGGACTTTCCATTAAATGGTCAAATTTCCCCTTGATGGAAGTTATGTTGAAACACTCTTTCTTGTTTTATGCCCCCTGGAAGAGCTATTTCAAAAAATAAACTTTAGTGTGTAACCCAATGATAACAGAACAAAGGTTCTCTACTTTCCTATCATTCACTTTTCAGCTTTGCGTGATGCTTTTGCTGATAGAGGAGGAATGGAGATTCACTTTTGAGGCCAAGGTATTTGCTGAGGGAACAGCACCTGTTACTCTCTGGCTGGAAACCTTGTGTGTAAAGTCCCTTCCTCTTGGCTAGGCAGACATTAGGTCAACGCCCACATGTTTCAGCCTGCTTAATTAAGACAACATTCTCATTTTAAAGCTAATCATGCACAGACATAAGCCCGGACCACTGTTATTGTTGTTCTATTTTTGCTGTTTTGATTTATTCATTTAAAAAATTCGCATTATAACATTACAACCAGTGGTTGAGATTATTTGAATCATTTACTGTTGAGCTTCAAGCCATTTCCAGGTTCCGTAACAGGTATTCAGATGTGGAACTGAACAAATCTCTGGTTTCTCAGGCTGCTTACTCTTGGCTCAGCCACCTCTCACTGAATCATCACCAGATTTACTCCGGAGAACCCAATATTCCATTTTGGTTCAGCTCCCACATCAGAACCTAATACTTATTCATGGTCTCTGCATGAGTTTCTTGGGACATTTCTGCTTACCCACAACCTTCCTGCTGCTATTAAATAGGAGGCTGTATTCCAGAGTCAACATTATTCAATTTACATCATCAACATTTGAAAAAGCTTGTTTTGGGGGCTGCTCCATCCTAGGAACACAGTGGATGCCTGCCTAAGGAAGGAGTTCACCTTTCCTTTACCCTCAAGGCCTTTAAATCTAAGTAAGTTTCCTGGTGCCACTTTATATTGATGCTTTAAAATTTTATTTTAAAAATACTTTCCCAGATTCTTATAAAGCAGAAATAAAACTTAAAGTACCCATTTAAAAGTATATTTAGTATTTTTATTTCATCTTTTCAAGGATCATATATTCACCCCACTCTTGATCCTAACTCTTTGAGAATCACTGACATGGGAAGATTTTCTGTCGGCTATTTTTAGATGTCTCTAATTCTGCTTTTAAAAATTCAAATAACAAGTAGGCAGAGAGGCAGAGATCTACTAAATGAGCTGCTCTAATTGCAAAGCCCTAACATCACTGGTCTAGTCCTGTTTAAGGATTTGTTGTAAGGTTTTTGTGGACAGCATTGTTAATCTTTTAGGAACTCTGTATCTTTTTTTTTTTTTTTTTCTTTGTAAGTGATAAACTTGAATAGTCTTTGTTTAACGTTTGGTTATCTTCTTAATGTTTGTAACTGTTGTAACTACAGATAGGATTATACGTACATACAGTACCTCCAAAATTATGTCAAGGACAGATAGTCCCCAATTTACGATGGCTTGACTTAATGATTTTTTGACTTTACCATCGTGCAAAAGCGGTAAACATTTACTAGAAACCATACTTTGAATTTTGAATTCGGATTTTTTCTTGGACTAGTGGTATGTGGTACAGTCCTCTTTCCTGATGGTGGACAGTGGCAGCAAGCTACAGCTCCCATTCAGCCAGGCAATCTCCAGGGTGAACGACCGATGTACTTAACCACTGTTCTGGACCCATTCAACCATTCTGTATTTCACTTTCAGTACAGTATTCGATACATTACATGAGATTTTTCAACATTTTATTATAAAATAAGCTTTGTGTTGGGTGATTCTGCCCAACTGTAGGCTAATGTAAGTGTTCTGAGCACCTTTAAGGTAGATTAGGTAAGCTATGTTTTGTAGGTTCGGTATATTAAATACATTTTCAACTTACGGTATTTTCCACCTATGATGAGTTTATTGAGACATTACCCCATCATAAGCTGAGGAAGATCTATACTAAAATAATATAACTGAAGAAATATATGAGCATACACAGCAGTCAGAGCTCAGAATAAAGGTGTCTTGGCCCAATTTTGGACCAAGAATCAGAATGCCTTTGATTTATACCCTTAGGGAAGGGAAATGAAATTGGTGATACTTTTGTTGACCACTTACATGTCAGGCCTTTTATATATATTATCCCATTCAATCCCAGTGTGGCCATTTGCTAGCTGTGTTATGTTGGGCATGTTACTTAATAATTTTGTGCCTCATTTTCCCCATTTTTGTAAAAGTAAAACAAAATAAAATCAGGAAGCCAAAAACTCAGAGTTATTCTGAGGATTAAAGATTACGAGGACCTTGTTAAGCAGAGGCCCTGGCACAGAGTAAACGCTGTGTGACTGTTGACCATTAACGTCCTCACTGGTAAGGAAACAAGTTCGCAGAGACTAGAGAACTTAGGTTAAAGACCTTGGAAGAGGGTGCACTTGAACCATACGCCGTTGTCTATACCAAGTAGTTTCTCATTTTAATTTTGGCTGTATGTTTAGCTATTCCTGTAACCTTAAGTAAGTTACCTAATACCGTGGGGCCTTGGTTTCATTGTTTGTAAAACAAAAGTGTGGGAGTTAATAACATTTATGGCCCCTTTCAATCTGGTAGCCATCTGAGACTGAAAACACATGGCAGTCCTGAAGTTTTCTTAGGCACACAAGAAAAAGAGTTAGGTGGCAGCAAAGTTATTTGACACCCTCAATCTGAAAGACGGTAAACATAATTCCATTCCAAATGCTGAGTCACTTATGATGACAAGAAGAAACACTTAAGACTCTAACTTTCCTGAGGTACTGGTCTTTAGCAGATTGCTTTCTGCTGAAGTAATTCCTTCATGTTTTTAAATTGCTTCTGGTAAGTGCTTCCCCTCCTACACCCTCACTCAGTTCTTTCCCTTTTTAGCCCTCAACCTATTTGTTTTTGTTTAATTCCATGAGCAAAAAGAAGCTGTAGCAAGCGTATGTGTGTAGGCAAGATATTTTTTTTTCATATATATTGTTTGTGGATCTAATGTAATATTTAATCTGAAGATTAATTCCTAAATTAATGATTATCCCCCTCTTCCCCTCAAATTATCTTAATAGTAAAAAGAAATTGGGAAAAAAAAATTGCTTAAGCATATGGGAAGTTACACTCTTGTTAGATAACCTAAGCAGCAACCAAACTTTCAGTGGAATTCATGTCACAGTAAGCAAGACAAAGGGGAAGAAATAGTCAGGGAGCTACTTTAGGTACTCATAAATAGTATCCTAAGTTTTAAAGCATTATGTGTAAGGCTAAAAGGAACACTTTATTTTAATATTGTATTCCTTCTAGAAAATATTGATGGAATAAATAGGGAATAATTTTTGGTTTTGTAAGTTTCTGTGGGTCTTAAAGAAGAGTGTCATAAACCCCTGAATTTTGAAATTATCTAGTATTTATGTTTAAAAATTAGCAATTTTTTTTACTACTTTTGTCTTGAACAAGTGGATGCCTAAGTTATTCTGAATAATTACAAATTACCATGTTTTATGCAGTAATTAGAAGTAACTTTTATAAAAATTTTCTATTTTTAAATTATTTTTCCAGGCCGCAGTTAAGATGAGATGTATGTATCAAGGTTGGGGAAGTGGAGACAGAGGTGGGTTCCTTAGAAAAAGAAGATCCAGAGTAAACTGTAGGTTCATCATGGTTAAGTTTCTTATCTCTCTTCCCCTAGGCCTTCCCCTACATACTTCTTCCTTCAGTGCCTTTCCTGAATTCCACCAGATGTCTAGTGTCCTTCTGCTTTCCTTTGGTTGCTTTGGGCCCCAGTTTTGGCAAATGAAATCATGTCAGATGCTTCTGACTTTTCTCAACTCCTCAAAATTCTATACTTTCTCTCATGTTCTATTCCATTAGGGTCTGACTTGGGTTTAGACCATTATGGATGGTCATAGGTTATTAAGAACTGAATCCCTACTGGCTTGTCAGCTAGCAAGTTGACCAGGATCTGTGGGGAAGATAAACAGTAGACATAGTAGGGTCTGGAACAAATCGTTCACCTAAATGTTCATTTCAAATCAATAAACACTTACCAAACATCTATTATGTTATAGGCACTGTGCCAGGCACCCCAGTACAAAAGTAAATAGGTGGTCCATTTTCCAAGAACTGATCTGTTCTGGGAGAATTCGTGGGAAGGAAATACAGGACTAGCACCTCAATTCAACCAGATTGTTCCTTTTCTGTGTAACATGTTGCTCTTCTAAATAAATGTTTGGGATTTGAAAAAAATGTGAAAGCATTGGTTTGTTACAGGGGTTCTCGTTAGAATCAGCTGGGGGAACTTTTAAACAGTTGTTCACTAGCTTTAGTGTGCAAGAGAATCCCTGGAAGGGCTTGTTAAATCAGATAGCTAGGCACCAGCTCCAGAGTTTAGGAATCACATAGTTGGGAGTGAAGCCGAGAATTTGTATTTCTAAGTTCTTAGGTGATGCTGCTGGCTCCCTTGCCTACCCTTTGAGAGTCAGTTTTAAAATGTAAGGATCTCCAGGTTCAATCTACAGAGTGGTTCACTTGGCATGGGAGTGGGAACCTGGGATTGATCATTTTTATACCCTCCTTTGCATTCTAATACGAACCCAAGGTTGAGAACCTGGATAGACTGGTTTCCTGAAGTCACTATGAGTTTGGGACCCAATGAATCTACACATTCCTTTATGTCAATTACGATAGTTTTGCCGCATTTGAAGAAATTGATTTAATAAGTAATTGGCTGAAAAAACCCCCACCATTGCGATTTGGGTTCAAACAAATTTGCCTTCCTTTGGAAGGCCTTTCCAACCTTCCCCGGGTACTTCTCAACACCAAGGTAGAAACCTTACTTGCAAAACTCCCAGACGTTGTGGGAGGAAAGGTCTTAAAGAAATGGGGTCCATTTGAACCCCATCTGCGCCCTCCCTGGGTCCATTTGCGCTTGTCTAGCCACTTGTAGTTCCAAGTGAGCTGGGCATGCTCAGTGGGCAGGGTCGGCTTTAGGTGGGTGCATCTGGGAAGCCTGCTGCTCTCCCAACACCTGTCTGAGGCTGGGCCTGGGGAGCCAATGCTCGGCATCCCACCTTCTGGCGCTTGGGCTTGGCCTTCCCTGCGGGTTCCCGCGCTGACATTGAGCCGGCAGGTCAGGAGGCCGAGCGCGCCTCCAAGAGCGCGCGGGAGAGAGCCGGCGCGAGGGCTTCGGGCTCTGACTGCCGGGTGCCAGGGGTCCACCCGTTTCCTAGGAGCGTTTTAGGCCCAGGGGGGCCTTTCTGCTGAGGAGGGGAAGCCAGATGCGGGCGCGGGCGGCGAGAAATCAGGTAAGCGCGCCGGCGGGCCAGTGTCTCCTCTCTCCGGGACAGGCGGCGAGGGCGGCCCGCGCGGGGAGGGCAGAGGCAATCGGACACTTCCCCCACTTTCCCGGGGCCTAGCCTAGCCCAGGCTTTCTGGTCGGCCGCGCGGCCGACAAGGAGAGGCGCGGGGCCGGGAACCGCAGCCTGGGGCGGGGGCCATCGCAACGGCGCGCCGCCGCCCCACCCGGCGGGACCCGCGGCCGCGTGTCCCCGTCTGGTCACGTTCACTGGGCGGCGGAGGCCTCGGTCGCTCGCCACCCGCCGGTTCGCGACGCTTCACCCCCTACCCCGGCCCGCCTCCCGCCTCCCGCCTCCCGCCTCCACTTCCGCGTTTCCCCGCTGGGCCGGAGGAATGCGGGCTGGATGCGGCGGCCGCGCCGCCCGGGCCGGCCCCTGGGGAGGAAGGAGGAGCAGGAGGGAGGAGGACGTCGCCGGAGAGGCGGGCGTGCGGCGGCGCGGGGCGCGTCGGGTTGCACTGGCTCGGGCTGCTCGGGAGTGACGGCCTCGCGCGCCTCGCCGCGACGACCAGGGCCGAGTGTCTGGTTCGGGGGTAGGCAGAGACTCCGCCCCGGCCGGAGGACCTGTGTGCGCCTACGCTCCCCTCGCGCGAGAGGATCAATCTCAGGTGTGTGCTTCCCGGAAGACCCCCCCCTTCCCCGCCCCCAGGGTCATGGGGAGAGCGGCACCTTTCTGACCCGGGTGAGGCCTCCAGGGCTCCGGTGTTGGGTGGGTGGTGGCGGGATTCTCGGAGAAGACTGAGAGTTTCTCCCCAATAACAGAAGGTGGACTCGTTCTCATGCAGGGTTGCGCTATTTACATTTTGGAGGGCGGTGGGGTGTAAAGCATTTTGGGCGAGGGTTGGTATCTAATTGAAAGTTTCCTGCAAACTTTTGGCTTGTGGATGTCGCTGCTCTGATGAGAAGGCCTGTTGCTCTCTTCTGAAGAAGCAAGGGAGGGAGAGATTCTAGAACGGGGCTGAGGCTCTCTCTTGAGAACCTAAGGCGCTGGAGTGTGACAGTTCTAGGAGGAAATGGAAAGTGTACACCGATGAACGTAAAGCAGCCTCCTCTCTCCACGTAGTAGCTCCTCTGAGCAAAAATAGATTTGCGGAGTGCTTTGACAGAAAGGTATAGCCCCGTGAATGAAGTGTCGCTGTTACCACAGTCTAGAGACTGCCTTCCACATTATGCATAGGAGCATTCACTCCCTGACAGCCTTCCTTGAGAGTCTGCAAGTAATTTACACACACGAATTCTCAGTCTTAGTGACTTGGGCCAACCCACATTACACATCACGTTGTACATATCACGAGAGAGGCAGCAAAGAAATAGCCAACAGTTAATTTAGTGGACTTATAAATAGTCTTGTATAAATAGGTGAGGGAAGGAAGGATAAGCTACACCGCTTGTTGCTTTAAACAAAACCGTTCGAATTTTGCATATGTTTCAAGTTTAAGAGATGTGAAGTTTATTTTTAGACTGTGCAGGATAATGACTACCGCCACACTGGGGCCAGGCACTTCCTGACTTACTCCCTACTACTGTGGCCTCTGAGTTCTACGGTTCTTGCAAGCTGTCCAGTGAGAGCTGGGTGCCATTGCCCAATGGATACCATGTGCAGCCTAGGGAACTTTATGATGTGGATATTGAAACCCCTTTGAGTTCCTCATAAGGACATATGTCAAGTTACAATGCTCCCTTGATTTTTAAAAATCAGCTTTTCAAATGAAGCAGCATTACCTTAGTAAAAAATGGATAAAGGATGGAATTTTAGGTTTGACAAACAACATAGGTGGAGCTGTCCATTCTGATTTCTCACACAGTCACTTTGTAAAGAAAATCTGAGCAGCATTAAAGCTCTACTTTGCCCCCCACTCTGATTTTCTTTTTTAAAGAGAGGGAGGGGGAGAGCAGGGGAGGGGGAGAGAGAGAGGGAAAGAGAATCTTAAGCAGACTCCATGCCCAGTACAGAGCCAGACACAGGGCTGTCTCACAACCCTGAGATCATGATCTGAGCCAAAATCAAGAGTCAGACGCTTAAGCCACTGAGCCACCCAGGCACCCCTTCTCCTCTGATTTATTAAAAGATGTACTGAGGGCTCAGTAATTGACAAGAGGGTTACAGTTACCAGTTCTCATGGGTTTTACTCCTTCCTCCTTTAGTTCTTGTAACTAATCTCATTAAAGCTATTTAAAAAGATTTGACTGTCACTGTAAGTAAATCATATTGGCAAACTATTATAACTCTGAAATTATTCTATTGGGTTGTTTTCTGTCTTTCATCACTAGAATGTGAATTCTGTGAAAAGAGTTGGTCTGCTTCACACGCCTTTCTATTTCTAATGCTTAGAGTGGTGACTAGCTTGTAGTAGTGCTCAATAAATATTTTCTCAATGAGTGACTGAACTATGGGACAAACTCTAGCTGAGTGTAGCTGGGGGAAGAAAACAAGACCTTGGCCTTAGGTAACCTATTCAAACTCACTGAGCCTCAACTGTCTCATTGGCAAAATATGGATAATCGTATATGACACAGCACATGTAAAATTGCTAGTGATGTACCTGTTAGGTGGTAGACTTCAAAGTATTAGCTTCCTTCTTTCTTATGTATTTTTCTTTTTAGATTCAAAAGGGAAAGATTTGGGCAAAGAATAGATAATTTAGCTCCTGCAGGTTGTGCATGAATTATCCAGGCATTATCCCCTTTACTTTGTGTGTGTGTGATTGAGGGAGAAGGTGGTTGGTGGCAAGCTCTTATTACAGAAGGAAACCATTTTCCAGATGAGTACCTAATTTCTCTCTTTTTTTTTTTGATTTATTTATTTGACGGAGAGAGGCAGAGAGAGCACGAGCACACAAGCGGGAGGGGCAGAGGGAGAGAGAATCCCAAGCAGACTCCATGCTGAGTGTAGGGCTCATCATGGGGCTGGATCTCATTACCATGAGATCACAACCGGATCCGAAACCAAGAGTCAGACGCTCAACCAACTGTGCCACCCAGGGGCCCCTCTCCTCTTTATTTATTTATTTTTTAATGTGATGCTGTTTCTGCTTAGGTTTTTCAAAACTTGGGTCATTCTGCTTGTCAACACCAGGACTCAGTAGGTTGTCCTAAGCACAGAAACAACACTTCAGAAAGAGCATTAGATATAAAACACATTTTGGGGTGCCTGCATGGCGCAGTTGGTTATGTGTCTGACTCTTGGTTTCGGCTCAGGTCATGATCTCAGGGTCATGATCTCAGAGTTGTGAGTTGAGCCCCGCGTTGGGTTCTGCACTCGGCCTGGAGTCTGCCCTTCCTGCTTGTGCTCTCTCTCTCTCTAAAATAAATAAATAATTTTTTTTTTTTTTTTTTTTTTTTAAGAAAGAAAGGAAGAAAGAAAGAAAACACATTCAATCTTGAACAACATGGGTTTGAACTGTGTGGGTCCACTTATACATGGAGTTTTTTCAATAAATACAGTACAGTACTTTAAATGTATTTTCTCTTCCTTATGATTTTCTTAATGTTTTCTTTTCTCTAGCTTACTTTATTATAATATAGTATATAATACATATAACATACAAAATATGTGTCAATCAACTCTTTATGTTATCAGTAAAGCTTTTGGTCAACAGTAGGATATTAGTAGTTAAGGTTTTGGGGAGTCAAAAGTTATATGTGGATTTTCAACTGTGCAGGGGGTCAGCACCCTTAATCCCTGCATTGTTCAGAAGTCAACTGTTAATTTAACAGTTGGCTTCTTGAATGAAGTTTTCTTTAGGCTTGTGTAGCATTACATGGTAGCAAGTGCTAGAAAAAGAGAAAGTATGGTTATCTTGCTTTTGAGAGAGTTAGAGTTTGTTTAACAAGGTAAAACAATTAGGGACCAGCATAAGATCTTGCATAATCATATACCCATTGGTAGAATGTTGACATTAACTATGTAGTTATGCTGGGGAGATGTTAATATTGGCTCAAATAGTTGAGACAGACAGTTTTGTGGTGAAGAGAATGTCATTTCAGCAACAGAGAGACCTATAGTTTCCTGAAGATTACAGCGAAGAGAGGTCATGATTGTATCAAGAATGTTTGCGATTTTGTATTTCAGTGCATTAAAAAGCCAGCACAATCCTATGCTTTCAAAAATGAACTTTCTGTGGAAAAGTATGAAAAGCCTACAGTAAAATTCTTTATGTGCACCTAAGTATTACTTTTCACTATATCTCTGAAGTTTTAAAGCTCAGGAGTGGCGTTAGAAATTGTAACTCTTCATTTTTGCCACTTTTAACACATGTGATACAAAAATGTATCACATGGCCTGCGTGTACTTTATCCAGTTGTGTGTAATGGGATATATTTTTCATCTGATATTTCTGGGGAAAATTACTAGTTATTAGGTGTGGGACCCCCACGCCTGGCTAATTTCAGGACTGTTATTTTGGGAGATAGGGAAGGACTGAATGGAACTAAACTGAGAAGATTATTAATGTGTTTCTGGATGCTCATCCAAATACTTAGATAATTCCATCAGGACTCATCACCTCTGAGATAAGAAGAAACCATAGCAATTGTGTCCTAGAGGAAGTCGCTGCTAACGAAGGGTGTGTTGTATATTTCCTTGTTGATGTGATGGGGGAAAGAAATGGAGGAGGGAGAGATGATCAGATTCAACTTCAATGATAAAGACAAGGGCTAAGGTGGCTGTAAGCCAAGACATCTCCAGCAACTTCAGAGTAGACCTCTTCCTGTATTATCTGACCAAGGATTGATCTCAGGAACTTTTGAGGAAAAGGAAGCACAGGAGCCCATGGTTTGCATACCTGAGGATGTTTAGGAACCGACTGTGGTCAGAGTTTGTCTGAACTCTGATTTTGTATCCTGACATGAATGTGACCATTGTTTTTGTTTGTTTGTTTTTTCTTGTTTTCCAGGATTTTCATCTTTTGTTGGAGATTCTTACTGGCTCTTTGTGTTAAATATTTCTTCCTAAATCGTATCTATGCTCTTCTTTCCCATTTTTCAGTTGAAATTTTTATGTTGGTTCTTTCAAAATCAGATTTCTGATTTATGCAGCCGATAAGACAGGGTTTCTGATTTTAATGAGGTCAAGCTGTGGTTTTGTTAGTTCACTAAAATTAGTGGGAAGAAACTAATTAATAGAAAATATTTCCCTCCTAACTAAAAATTTATCGTGGCATACATTTTGACAAAATTTTAAAACATTATTTGGGATTTTTTTTTTTTTAATTTTTCTGACAAAATGAGATTGTTACTGATTTAGTTTATTTTTTAATAGTGAGATCTGGGACACCTTGGTGGCTCAGTAAGTTAAGTGTCCTACTCTTGGTTGTGGCTCAGGTCATAATCTCGGGCTCTTGGGATAGAGCCCCATGTCGGGCTCTGTGCTCAGTGGGGAGTCTGCTTCTCTCTCTCTCCCTCTGCCCCTCCCCCCACTCATGCACACTCTCTCTCTCACACACACACACTCTTTCTCTCTCTAAAATAAATAAATCTTAAAAAAATTTAAAAATTAAAAAAAATAGCGAGATCTATTAGGGTGCTTTTTAAACAATGACTGTAATTTAGATTTTTCAGGCCTCATATTCTTTAAATAGTGATGTGTCCTCTGTGGAAGCTCATATTTGATTACCCACTTACATCCTACTATAAAAAGGTTTTATAATATAGAGAGGAAAGCAAACCCCACAAACCATAACAGAGAGGTAGTTTTCTGAAAATGAGTTTTCTAGAATTTGCTACTATGAAATGAGATGGCCTCCCAGTATGACTTAGTGACTCATGCTTAGAAAGCTTTATTACTTCCCTTGTATCCAGCAGTGGCCATGAAGACCAGATGGTTCTATGCAAGAGGAACGAAAGTTTATGTTCAGAGTACACATTTTAGGAATATTTTAGTTACAATTTTATACCATTATTTTTTCAATAAGATACAATAAACTTATAAATGTACTTGAAAAGCGATGAAAATAATATAGCTTAGGGTATTAGGTTTTCAAAAGCTGTTTTCCTTTTATTTAAAACTGGATAAAGAGAGGATGTTTGTTTCATTGTGGCCATGTCAAAACTGCTTTGATCATACCACTTTCTGCCCCACTCTTCCGTGGGTTGCTCTGACCTATTGGATCAAATGCCAGATATTTGTCTTTGAATTCACAAACCTCTCTAGTCATGCTTTGACTAGAGCATAGGTCAAGGTTGTGTCCTTATCTTCCCTGTGATCCAGCCACACTGGACTACTTGGAATTCTCTAAATCTGTCTTATTCCAACTGCTGCCTTTATATACATGTTCTTCCTTCTACTTCACCTTTTTGAAATCCTATCAATCCTTGAATGTCCTGACCATTGGCTACCAGTTTCATGGTGCTTTTCCTCACTGCTCCAGTCAGAAGTATTTTGTACATTTCCTAAATCCTTCAATTGCTCTTTTTATGCCACTCTCAAGTCTCTCATTTTCTCTTGTGTAAGCTAATTATTTGAAAACATGTATCATTTCCTTTTCTGCAGATCATGCCAGGCAAGGGCTGGATCTTACACAATTTTATAGATTCCCCATGCCCCGCCCAAATGCCTTGCATGTGGGGAACACCTAGGTAAATAGTTTTTGAATAAATGATTGCCTTATGTAATTCCCTTACCCTTTAGTTACTCAGGAAGCATGTTATAGAAATGGGTTGGGTATGATTAGAGAGCAGATAACAGAGGCAGGTGCATTCCAGCTAATCAGTTGAACTAGATACTTTAAACTTTCTGTTTTCCAGGCTTCCCCTCTTTCTTTACACATTTGGCACTTTTGATAGCCAAAACCACCGTATTTAGGAGGAGGAAAGGAAATCACTGCGGGTGAAGCAAAGCTATGAAAGCAATCCCTGAAGAAAATGAGTGGAGGAATCTGAAAAGGAGGAGGTTATTTAAGGATGCACTGAGGGCTCTCTTCTTTTCACCGATTTCTCCCTTCTCTCCCACCTGCCCACCTAATCCAGTCTCTTAGAAAATAATCTGGAAAATTAACTCATAAAAAGATGATTGATAAAATTAACTTGTCACCTTAAGAGAAGTCTCTGGATTCTGAAGGGACGAAACCTTGACTATCATTTCTGTAAGCTAGGAGAAGGAACCTTTGGGGAGCACTGTTTCCCTGAGTGTCCCTGAAGTCACTGTCTAAGCCACTTAAGTGTGGCTTTGGTCAGTATCTGCACGTTTCAGTTTCTTCCTCTGTAAAAGGAGCTAGACTGCATGAATTTTAAGCCCCTAAAAGCGTGACGTATTTTAGTACTCTTGTCTTGCCTAAGGTGAGGCCGGTTTTGGTCAGTGGATTCTGTTCACTGCTGGACCCTTGATCTAACTTTTCTTCCCCAAGTTTGGGATCTCCTTACTCCCAGTCTCTCCAGATATAGCGTTCATATGCAGAGGATGCTACATTCTCTGCATCTGCCCCCTGGCTTATGCTCCTAGGATCTGTAACAAGTCTATTTTACTCCCTTCTCTCATCATGTTTGCTGGTATTAACCCCTTTCCCTCATCTTAGCACACCATTAAGTAGCTGGGATATTTATCTAAAAAAAATACGGATTCATAGAATTGTAAAATAGGAAAGGGGTTAGAGATCTAACCCAACTCTGTCTTTTTATTATGAATAATAAACAGTAACAACAAGTATCATTTACTGAGCAATCACCATTTCCTAGGCACTGTGCTAAGCACTTGACTTACCTTATTTCATATAGCAGCAGTGAACTGTTATATCAGCGGGGAACCACAATTCCAGAGAACTGAAGTGACTTACTCAAAGCTACATAGTTATTTCCGGGTATGACTGAAACTCCCTTGAACACTGTGTTAAGAAATAATAGAATCAAGGGATAATCCTTCCCATATTTCTGTAATGTATTTCCTGCTTTTTGCTGCTTTGGATTCCACTGCTAGACTCATTGAACTTTGCCTTTTAACACTTCCACTTCCTAATGTTTTAGTGTGTGGTTTCAGCAGTTTTCACCAGTGATGCTGAAGTTCAGACATCAAATGCATAGCACAGTATGCCTGCCTAAAATAGTATTCCTTTTTATCTCACTCCTAGGAACTCATGACATTGTTAAAATCTTTAGTGTTAATGGATGAGGAAACAACCTGCAACTTGGTGCTAATCTGCTTTTCCCACTCCTGCACCTGCGTTTGTGAATGCTATTGGGAAAATGAACACAATCATGCAAATTGGAGGTCCATACAAATTTATGTTCTCCAGTATCAGCCATGAGGCTGTTCTTTTACCTGTTTTTAGACTGCACCTTTTCCCATTTTCCACCAGAGTTTTACCAACCTTCAGCATTATCTTTGAGCCTTTTACCTGACACGTGCATTTTTTTGGTGCCAAAGTGCCATGGCATTTCAATACTTTATTAAAAATTAATATAATGTTCAAGAATAAACCTTGATTTAAACACATAGAAAATATGAAATGTTATTTGGCCTCATATTAGTCCATTTATTTGGTTATAGTTGCCAGATGTTACTAAGCATCAAAGATTTCCAGATTAAAAACCAAGTCCCATTGTGTTTCAGTATTTCAAATTATTTTCTTATGTGTATTTCTGCCTGAGTAGGATAAGATAAGATAAAATGCATTTTATAATTCGAGCTGAGCTGATGAGGTTTAAATTTTGTTTGTTTATTTATTTATTTATTTATATTTAAATTCAAGTTAGTTAACATACAGTGTAGTATTGGCTTCAGGAGTAGAATTTAGTGATTCATCACTTACCTATAACACCCAGTTCTCATACCAACAGTGCCCTCCTTGATGCCCACCACCCATTTAGCCCATCCTCCCAACCTCCAGCAACCCTCAGTTTGTTCTCTATAGTTAAGTCCTGTAGTTTGCTTCCTTCTCTGTTTTTATCATATTTTATTTTCCCTTCCCTTCCCCTATGTTCATCTGTTTTGTTTCTTAAATTCCACATGAGTGAAATCATATAGTTTTGTCTTTCTCTGACTGACTTATTTCACTTAGCATAATACCTTCTAGCTCCATCCATGTCATTGCACATGGCAAGATTTCATTCTTTTTGATTGTTGAGTAATAGTCCCTTGTATATATATATACACCATGTTTTCTTTTTTTTTTTTTAAAGATTTTATTTATTTATTTGACAGAGAGATAGAGAGAGAGAGCGCAAGTAGACAGAGAGGCAGGCAGAGGGAGAGGGAGAAGCAGGCTCCCCCCTGAGCAGAGAGCCCGACACAGTGCTCCACCCCAGGACCCTGGGATCATAACCTGAGCCGAAGGTAGCTGCCCAACTGACTGAGCCATCCAGGCACCCCTATATACCACGTTTTCTTTATCCATTCATCAGTCTATGGACATCTGGGCTCTTCCCATAGTTTGGCTATTGTTGATAGTGCTGCTGTAAACATTGGGGGTACTTGTGCCCCTTCAAATCAGCATTTTTGTATTCTTTGGATACATACCTAGTAGTGCAATTGCTGGGTCATAGGGTGGTTCTATTTTTAACTTTTTGAGGAACCTCCATACTGTTTTCCAGAGTGGCTGCACCAGCTTGCATTCCCACCAACAGTGTAAGAGGGTGCCTCTTTCTCTGAATCCTTGCCAACATCTGTCGTTTCCTGAGTTAATTTTAGCCATTCTGACAGGTGTGAGGTGGTATCTCATCGTGGTTTAGATTTGTATTTCCCTGTTGAGTGAGGTTGTGCATCTTTTCATGTGTCTGTTGGCCATCTGGATGTCTTTGGAAAAGTGTCTATTCATGTCTTCTGCCTATTTCTTAACTGGATTGTTTGTTTATTTGGTATTGAGTTTGATAAGTTCTTTATAGATCTTGGATACTAACCCTTTATCAGATATGTCATTTGCATATATCTTCTCTCATCCCGAAGGTTGTCTTTTAGTTTTGTTGATTGTTTCCTTTGCTGTGCAGAAGCTTTTTATCTTGATGAGGTCCCGACAGTTCATTTTTGCTTTTGTTTCCCTTGCCTCCAGAGACATGTGCATTTCTTTATCAGATGATTGTTAGTGGTTAGGGCAAACTAAACTGTTGGAAGGATCTGAGAGTACATTAAAGCACATACATGACGGATGTTTATTTCTTGATCATCTCATAGTCTTGATTGGTGAATGACTTTCCTCCCCTTGATAAGTTAGACACCCTGGAACCTTTCATTGACTCTGCTGTTTCTTAGGGCTTTGTTTTCAACTTTATCCAGTTAGTGGAAGGAGAAAGAGAACTATATCCACTTTCTAAACACTTAGTCTTGCAATGAATGTATCACTTCCTCAGACATACCACTGGCTAGAAATCAGGTGCACAACAGAGGGAGATTGGAAAATGTAGTGTAGCTGGGAGCTGAAGAGATTGTGGGTTTTTGGTGAAGCTAGCTGTTCTCGTCACAGTGCTTTGCATCCTATTATACTGAGAAAACAGAGATCAGAGATATCATGACAATGGGTAATATATTGGTCTCCATCATTAACTACCAAGTTAGAGGTAGAGTTATTCAAAGTTGGTGCTTTCAACAATATTCAGATCCCCCATCCCTTTAGCTACATTTCTCTATGGAATTTCTCCATGTTCATCTGTATTTTAAATATTTACAAGAATGCTCAAGATTCTCCCATCACAGAAACACACAAGACCGAAAACCAAAACAATTCCCTTACCCTGTACTACCCTCTAGCTACACACTCATTTTCTCTTCTTTCAAGCTATATTTCCCCAAAGTATATTGTGTATGTTGTTTTTCTGTTTCCTCACCTTCCATTCACTCCACAGCTGTTGCAAATTTGGCTTCTACCTTAGACGAATCTGTTATCGCTGTATGATTATTGGTGTCCCCCTTATTGGTAAATCAGTGGGACCTTATTACTTGAAATGTCTGTGATTCTGCTCATTCCCTCCTTTGTGAAGTTGAACTTTCACTAGGCTAGTATGACCCCCTGTTTTTTCTTTTGGACTTCTCCTTGTGGATCTCTTTGGCAGCTTATTCCCCTTGATATTGGAGTTCCTAGGGCCAGTCCGCTGTCTTCTCACTGTAGAAGCTCTCTTCACCACCGAGTTCATCCATATCCCTGATTTCAGGAATTCCCAAATCAACATCTCCAAGGCCCCCCGGGTGGCTCAGTCGGTTAAGCGTCTGCCTTCGGCTCAGGTCATGATCCCGGGGTCCTGGGATCGAGCCCCGCGCTGGGCTCTCCACTCAGTGGGAAGTCTGCTTGTCCCTCTGCTCATGCTCTCTCTTTCTCTCTCAAATAAATAAATAAAATCTTTAAAAAAAAATCAACATCTCCAACCAGACCTCTTCCCTGAATTCAGACTCAGTGGGCATTTCCACTTGGATATCCCACAGTCAAGACAGGACTCATCATCTCCCTCCAGCCTCTTCCTAATGCTCCTCCAATGTTTTTCCTCTCATTGAAATGGCACCACCATCTTTTCTCCCCTCTATATCATCCATTCATTTGTTAAATTTATCATTCACCTAATATATATCAGGCATTTTTCTACAAATTAGGATTACAGTGGTGTACAAAACAGGTACAGTCTCTGGTTTGTAGAGTTTATTTGCGGGGGTGGGGTGGGGAGGGAAAGAAAGGAAATACTAATGATTAAATAAAGAAGAGACATATGAGATGATGAGAGCTATGCGGTTATTTTGAATTTGGATGGTTTGGGAAGGCCTCTCTGAGGAGCTGACATTTGAGCTGGGCCCTGAATGACCTGAAGGAGTTAGCTGTGCAAAGATGAGGAGCAGAGCATTCCAGGCTGAGAAGACAGCTGGTCCTAAAACCCTAATTGCATTCTTGATGAATTTGATGGGCAGAAGAAGGTAAATAAATCTGAAACCTAATGGGTGAGAGTGAGAGGTGTTTATATTAGTTATCTGTGGCTACTATTATAAATTATAGCAAACTCATTGGCATAAAACAACAGAAATTTGGGTTTCCTGGCTGGCTCAGTCATTTGGGCCTCCGACTCTTGGTTTCCGCTCAGGTCGTGATCTCATGGGTTGTGGGATTGAGCCCTACATTGGGCTCCCTGCTTAGCGGGGAATCTGCTTGAGCATCTCTCCCTCCCATGCACTCTGTTTCACTCTCTTTCTCTCTCTCAAATAAATAAATAAAATCTTAAAAAAAAACAAAAAACAAAACAAACCCAAACCCAGAAATTTATTCTCTTCTTAGTTCAGGAGGCTCAAAGTCCACAGTCAGAATCATTGGTCTGACATCAGAGTGTTGGTAGGTTATGCTTCCTTCTGGGGCTCTAGGGGAGAGTCTGCCCCTGTTTGAATGCCCGTGACTGCAGGCATTCAGTAGCTTGTGGCTGCATCACCGCGATCTCTGCCTCTGGGGTCACGTTGCCTTCTCTTCTCCTACGTGTGTCAAATCTCCCTTTGCGGCCCTCTTATAAAGGTATATGTGACTGCATTTGGGGCCTACCCTGAGAAGTCAGGATAATTTCTTTATCTCAAGATCTTTCATTTGATCACATTTGCCAAGTGTTTGTTGTGATCGTTGCCGTGCAAGATAACACTCACAGGTTCCAGGGTCTGTGATGTGGATAGCTTTGGGGCTCCACTGTTCAACCTACCACAGTATCCAAGAAAATCTTTGAAAAGTAAGCAAGGGTCAGGTCTCCTAGGGCAGGATAAGGCAGGATAAGGCATTTAGATTTTCTTCTATGGTGATAAAAGGCATTAGAGGATTGCGTGCTGGTAAATGAAACAATGTGGTTTTGCTATAAAAGACTGCTCTGACAGCGAAAGGTAGACTGGATTGTGGTGGGTGGGAGGGGAGAATGGAAGCAGGACCCACTTAAGAATCGATTTTGGTTGTCCAAGTGAGAAATTATAGTTGTTTGTTTTTTGGGGGGTTCCTCACCCCATTTCAGCGTGTGTGCAGGGGTTCCTTCCCACACAACACCAGGCAATTCTATCACTACCTACCTGGAGATAGCATCAGATTCCATGGGTTAAGGACCAGGTCATATAAGACTGACCTCCACTCCCCACTTCAAATACCAGTTGTAAATCCCAGGCTGTTTGTTACCTGTGCTTCCGACCAACTGGCTAAAGATTGGAGGTTCTAGTGGCCTCCTCCTTAGGTGTGGTTAGTTTGCTAGAGTGGCTCACAGAACTCAGATCATCTGGATGACAAAATACATATTTCTTATATTCTTATAAATCATTTTATTGCATATGGACAAGCGTTGTGTTAAAGATGAAAAGAACTGAATGGATTTAGGATATGTTTTTGAGATAGAGTTAGTTGACTGAACTTGCTGATAGATAATTGTCTGGAGATGGGGAACAAGAATCTAGGTAAAGGCTTACATTTTTTACTATCGCAACTGGGCCATAAACTGGGAAGGGAAGAGTTGGGAGAGAAGCAAGCTTGATGGAAGATGGAAAATGCTCTGTTTTGACTGTGTTAAGTGTGAGGCACTCATTAGACATTCCTTTGGAGATGTAAGTTAGACAATTGGATAATTATTTGGAGATTCTGGGAAGGGTTTTGGCTGAAGATGCAGAGTTAGGAGTTATTTGCATACCGGTTGTGTCTGTTACTGGATGGAATTACCTATCCGGAAAGTATAGATAGAGAAGGGGCCCATTGGAGCACTGTGTTATTCAGGAGAGAAGGAGTTGCCATTGGGGTAGGAGGGAAACCAGGATAGCGTCGTATCCCTGAAGTTAAGAGTTTAAAATGTTTTTAAAAGGAGATGTTTCTGTGTTAGTCATATAGATTGCATTTGGTGAAATGAGACCATTTGCGATTATTTTTTAAAAGACTTTATTCATTTGTCAGAGAGAGAGAGAGAGCATAAGCAGGGGGAGTGGCAAGCAGAGGGAGAGGCAGGCTCCCTGCTGAGCAGAGAGCCCAATGCGGGGCTCTATCCCAGGACCCTGGGATCATGACCTGAGCCGAAGGCAGCTGCTTAACCGACTGAGCCACCCAGGCGCCCCACCATTTGTGATTTTAACACTTTGACATATCGTTTAAGTAGAGAGAGGCCAGGGCAGAAGCTTACTGAATTGAGTTGTGGAAGCAGAGACAGTGCTTACAGATGACTCTTCCAAAATTTTTGTTGTGAAGAGACACAGAGGGATGGAAAAGTTCTTGGAAGGAGATATTGGCTAGGGAAGGGTTTGTTAGGACCAGAGAGTAATAGAATGAGTTTAAATAGAGAGGAAATGATAGAATGATTAAGTAGAGAGGAAAAATGGATGAAGGCAGGAGAGAGTGATGGATGACTGTCAGAGTACAATTCCTGAAGAGCCGGGAAAGGAGGAAATCCAGGGCACAAATGTAGAGCTTAGTCCTTACTAGGAACAGGGACATTTGTTTTATAGTAAAAGGAAGGACTGTAGAAAGAATGGTTACAGAGGCTGATATGCCACGTTTTGTGTCGTGGGAAGTTCTTCCCTAATTGCTTCTACTTTCCGAATGAAGTGTGATGATGTTGGGGTGGAGAGAGGTAAAATGGATTTTGGAAAAGGGTAAATAGCTATTTTGAAACATCCTGGAGAAATATAATAGGATTGCTGATTCCTATAGATCACCCATTAGAGATTTGCAACCATGACTTTAAACTGAGGCTGGATGGGGTTGTGTTTTGTGTCAGGCTGGTTCTTCAGCTGTTAGGAGGAGGTGTGGAGCAGGCAGATAGATGGGCTTCACCAACTTGAGGATTTGCCAGGTAAGGATCAGGAAGAGAGGAACAAGTACAGGGAGAGGTTACAGTGATGGACCTTGACCCCCAAGCTGGGCAGAAAGAGAAGTGAGGGTGTAACTGATAATGGAGAAAATGGAAGGGTCAATGGACTGGAAAGCCAGATAATGCCAAGAAGATGTTGGGGTGGAAATGCCAGAGTAGATGAGCTGGAGACAGAGAAGGCAGTGTTTACAGTATGGGGTGCTTGAAGCTGCCGTCCCCAAGCTGGTGCAAGTAATCGTGATGTCAAAATCTGAGGTTATGGCAGGGAGGGTGGTGGCTGAGTCAGTGTCAAAGAGATCATCAGAGGTTCTGTGATGTAGCAACTGGGGCCTCCATGTAGATGCGGAAGACAGCAAGAATGAGGACACTTATGTTCGGAAAGGAACAGCCCGGTGCTTAGGTGCAGTAGATGGGGGAGCCACAGCAAGAAGGGATAAAAGGCGATAAAGTCTAAGGACATGAACTTCAAAATAGGTATGATTTGAATGATAGGGAAGTTGGAAGGTGAACTGGACAGACATTTAATTCATCTCCAGGCATCGGGGATTTTTGAGATTGGATCAAAGTCTTTACAACTCAAATGGAATGAGCCTAACATTTGCAAGCGTTTGGTCTGGAGCAGCCTCCTGGGGACCTTTTGGGAAGATAGACATTAACTCTTTAATCGCTTAATCATTGGAAGGTCCCTGGAAAGGGGCTAGTTATCACCCAGTTCCAAGGTGTTTGATATTTTAGCCATGGGTACAGCCATCCCTGTTTATTACTGGCGGAACATCAGACTTAAATGTGAGAGTATTAACAACCTCCTCTTGATGGGATGCTAGGAAAATGGTGTTAATAGGCTTCAGCCTTCAAAATTCAGGTTAAATCTTGCCTTCTTCCTGTTTTTAGAACCTTCAGAGAAGGGGGCATTGTGGAGTTTGGTGAGGGTAGAGTTTGAGTTTGAGAGGACAGAATGAGAAGGAGGGAGGGCTGAGCAGGTGAGAAATGGGGCAGATTGGGCTTCTGGTGATGAGCAAGGTATAGAGGGTTGTGGAGCATGCTGGGACTGGTTGGTCCCCTTGGTGTCTCGGGGGAGGCTGGGTGCAGACTGTATGGCAAGGGTGAGCAAACGCCTTCTCAGAGTATCTGTAGGCATCTCCTGATGCCTCCATGGCCAGTTGGAGTACAAAGGCCTCCTTGGGGACTTGCTCACAAGTGGCCAGAAGCATCAGGTGCTCTGAGGGCATCTTCAAGCCCAGATGGTGGTATAACCCCTGGGGGAAGTGCTTTCCATTATGTGGCAGAAACTAAGGAAGGAGTCCTGTTTCTGGGGGCAATTATTTCAGCAATCTTTCCTCCAAAACATATTTAGATTCCATGCTTTCTGCTCCATTGTCACTGTCTTTGGTTTAATTTGGACCTTAGGAGTTTGTGTCTGGATATTCACATCCAGTCTCCTGATTTCCTGCTCCCAGGATTTCCCTACTCCCAGACTTCTGTCTTTTTAGTTTATCTCCAAACACTGCTTCAGGGAACATGGAATGGGAGAATGGTCTTTTAAATTCAAATGCGATTCTACCTAATCCTACTAGTAATGTTGTTAAGGATTAATATAACATGTATAAATTGACAAGCATAGTCTTTATAACAGAGTGTACAGCCAATAAATATGCTTAAAAGCCTTCCTTGGCAATCTGTTGCCTACTGGACAAAAGCCAAAATCCTTTGAGTGGCATATAAGATCTCCAGAGATGCCCCCCTGCTTGCCTGTATGGTCTCCTCACCTCCTCACTTAGGATTCTTGCATACTATCTTGCGCTCTAGGCATACTACACCCCCTTATCCTTGAAAATACAGTATTCATTCATACCATTATGTCTTTGCTCATGTTCACCTTAGACCCAGTGAACCTTCAACATCTGAGTTAATTATTGCTTTCTATACAAACCTGCCCTGATGATGCTCCCTACCCTGGGTAATGACTCCCTTAGCCCCTTGTCCAGACCTTATTGGTACCACTTGTATTTGTTTTAGAATCTTCTTCTCTAAGCTATGGTTCCTTAAAGGCAGAAACTATAAATGATTCATCTTTATTTACTCACGGTTTAATATAGTAGGTGCCCAATGAATGTTTGTTGAATAAATGAAAAGTCAATACATATTTGAGTTTCCATATTGCCTTTCTGTTGTGAAATCTACATTATATTTTTCTGTATCCTCTTTTTCTTTACTTCAGCAGTGGAGGCCAATTTTCTGATGAAGCAGAAGATGAATGCACAAGAGAATTGGTGACCATGTAGTTAGTTATGATGGGAGGCAGGTGTCATCCTGTGTTCTTTTTCTTTTATGCAGTGAATCGTATTTACTTAAGTTATCGAGTGCTTTTGTTCACCATTGTCATCATCTTGCGCTGAGTTGTAATTATTAATTTTTTTAGTTGCACACTCAAAGGAATATAGACATCAAACAAATGTGGTTTTGTGGTAGTGGTTAAGCATGATTGGTCAGGCAGTTTCCAGTGCCCGCTTGCTACTGCATGATTGGTGTGTGGAGCCTTTTGGAACCTTGGTTAAAATGCCCAGTTCCTTTTAGGCCTCTTCAAACCTTGGTTTCCTTCATCCTACGCAAACTAACTGATTACTTATACATAACAAAGAAATGAGTGAATGTAAACCAGACATCAACAGTAAGAGCCTAGTGAGTAAAGGGTGGGAAGGGCACATGTTAAGTGTGAAGTGTGAAGTGTGAAGTGAAGTGGTAGGGGTGCCACTCCTTAGTGTAGACGGGTAGGAATGCTGGGTGGGGGGAGGGCAAACATGCATGGAAGGGCAGTGGAGGAGTCTGGGGGGAATGGAGGGGATCCTGGGGGCATGGGTAAATGTGGTTTGGGGGATGCAGTGTGCTATTGGGCATGGCTGGCATGCATTGAATGAGTGACCAAAAAAGACTGACCCTTGTTCCCAGGTTCTTGCTAGGTTAACCAAAGTCATGGTACATATTTTTCCATCCTGGAATCCAGGACATCATCCTAGAAGGGATACATTCTTGAGAAATATCTTTATTCTTTTTAAAAGATTTTGTTTACTTATTTGAGAGAGAGGGCGAGCAAGAAAGCACAAGCAGGGGAGAAGCAGAAGGAGAGGGAGAAGCAGACTCCCTGCTGAGCAGGGAGCCCGATGTGGGGCTTGATCCCAGGACCCTTGGATCGTGACCTGAGCCGAAGGCAGACCCTTAACTGACTGAGCCACCCAGGCACCCCAAAATATCTTTTTTCTTTGAAAAAACATTGACTCCAAGATTGTTGTGATAGTATTTTGTTTTATATTAGTATTTTGTTTTATATTAGTATTTTCTCTAAGGTAGATGGTATTCAGGGTTTGTAATAGGGCCAGAAAGCAATTTCTCACCCTCCCTGAACTAAATATAAATACCAAGAAGTATTCTGAATAGAGAGCAAGAAAACACTCTTGTGTTTTGGGTCAAAGTTGTCCCAGTGACTTGGGTTAACTCAGGCCACAAACCTTTGATCAGGCTTCTTACGGGGAATGTTTTAAATGCATGAACTGAACAACTAGAGATAGCTGTAAGAACATTGGACTCCAAGTGATTGGAGCCTGATGAAAGTGGAAGGGCCTCTGCCTCCCTGTGGCCTCTGTAACAGGTAACCCTTGGCCTGGATTTAGATCTGCGTGAGGTTTTATGCTTTATAGCGTTTTGTTTTTGATAGAACACTTCAGAAATATCAGTATGCCTTCTATTCGAGGGCACGTTTATTTTGGGAAGAGATGCTAGAGATGCTGGAAGAGGCCTGCCTACAGTGTTTTCGGGGGATTGATGGGATTCATTTCCCTAGTCTTTGAGTCTTACGTGCATTTGCTTGGTCACAGTCAAGTGCTGCTAGGCTACAGCAGGGCAATGACCCCGGGTAGATTGGCTGTTTTCATCCTCTCCTCTAACCAGTCTTCTCTGTCACCCCAATTTGGCCTTGCACATGTGGGAGCCCATTGTAGGTGCTCAGTAATATTATGTCTTAGCACGTGAGAGTTGTTGATCATACATGTATTTTTACATCTTATTTACATTATCTCAAATTTTCAGTCTAACTTGTGAAATAGATGAGATTTTTATGGATGAGAAGGCTGAGGCTCACAGTCAGGCACACATCTAATAAGTGGCTTAGTTGGAATTCAGATCAATGCTGTCTGTCTCTCATGGCCCTGACACCAACTGCCTTCTGCAGAGAATATTCTCCTAACCGGTCAGTGATAGCATTTGTGTATGCCAGAAACAGCACCCTGTCACCAGAAGGACACAGAGCATTGCGGTATGCCTGCATGTGGCCCCTGAATTGTCACAGGGCGGGGAGAGGTGGGGACGGTTGGCCCCCGTAGGTCCTTTCTCCATGTCTGTGGCCTTCCTTCAGGGCCTGGCACCGTGGAGCCCCCCATCGGGTGTGCTGTTGGCTAAAGAGATTCTACCCTGACAGAGTTGAACTCTGGGGCACACCAAGTTCCAACATGTGGATCAGCTTTCCAGTCATTGGTTTGATTATTTGTTGGGATTTCTGATGTTGTGTTAAACTTTAAATCCCTGAGAGGATGTAATACGAAATAACTAAAAATTCAAGACTAGTGTCAGGCTTCAATAATTACGGTGTCAGATGCTCAAGGCACATTCATTCTAGTTAGGGTGGAGACTGTTCTTCAGAATAAGGTAGATCATCCTGTGACAGTTTCCAGTTCTTGCTTCAAATTCCTAATAAATTGTAAAGGCAAAGTATCCTTTTCCTTTCTTCGTGTGGGTCTTTTGCTCTAGTTCATTAAAGATGAGAAAAGTTGTGTAACATGAAAATCACTCAAGTAATCATCAGATGATATGGGATTTAGTTAAATGTCAGCTTTCTGTCTGCCTGGTGCTCTTTAGAGTTCTCACTCTTTCTTTCTTTCTTTCTTTCTTTCTTTCTTTCTTTCTTTCTTTCT
>NW_023270377.1:72887753-73010279 GCF_011800145.1 Mirounga leonina | reverse complement strand
TCTTTCTTTCTTTCTTTCTTTCTTTCTTTCTTTCTTTCTTTCTTTCTTTCTTTCTTTCTTTCTCTTTCACTCTCACATACACAGTTTTCTTTCTTTCTTTTTTTTTTTTAAAGATTTTATTTATTTATTTGAGAGAGAGAGACACAGCGAGAGAGGGAACACAAACGGGGAGTAGGAGAGGGAGAAGCCACCGAGCAGGAAGCCTGATGTGGGGCCTCAATCCCAGGACCCGGGGATCATGACCTTAGCCAAAGGCAGACAGATGCTTAACTGACTGAGCCACCCAGGCGCCCCTCACAGTTTTATTTCTTAATAGAAGAATAATACATGCTCATCTTAGAAATTTTAAAAATGAAAATGCAAAAAAAAAATTTTTTTAAATGATGCACACAAGGAAGAAAATAAAAATGACTTGCAACCCTCCCATTCAGAGATGAGAATTTAAACATTTTTGGATATATCCTTCTAATCATGTGTGTGTGTATGTGTGTGTGTGTGTGTGTGTACCCACACACGTATACTTTATTTTTAATTTTTTTATTTCAACTTTTTATTCAAATTCTAGTTAACATATATAGTAAAATTGGTTTCAGGTGTAGAATGTAGTGATTCATCACTTACATACCACACCTAGTGCACATCACATGCCCTCTTTAATGCTCATCACGCATTTAGGGCATCTCCCATCCACCTCCCTCCAGCAACCCTCAGTTTGTTCTCTATAATTAAGAGTCTCTTATGGCTTGTCTTCCTCTCTGTTTTCATCTTATTTTATTTTTTCTTCTCTCCCCCTATGTTCATCTGCTTTGTTTCTTAAATTCCACATGAGTGAAATCATATAGTTTTGTCTTTTTCTGACTGACTTATTTCACTTAGCATAATACCCTCTAGCTCCATCCACGTTGTTGCACATGGCAAGATTTCATTCTTTCTGATGGTTGAGTAATAGTCCCATATATATATATATATATATATACACCACATTTTCTTTATCCATTCATCAGTCGATGGACATTTGGGCTCTTCCTATAGTTTGGCTATTGTTGATAGTGCTGCTGTAAACATTGGGGATGCTTGTGCCCCTTCAAATCAGCATTTTTGTATCCTTTGGATAAATAACCTAGTAGTGCAATTGCTGGGTTGTAGGGTAGTTTTATTTTTAACTTTTTGAGGAACCTCCATACTTTTTTCCAGAGTGGCTGCACCAGCTTGCATTCCCACCAACAGTGTAGGAGGGTTCCCCTTTCTCCGCATCCTCGCCAACATCTGTCGTTTCCTGACTTGTTAATTTTAGCTGTTTTGATAGGTGTGGGGTGATATCTCATCGTGGTTTAGATTTGTATTTCCCTGATGATGAGTGAAGTTGAGCATTTTCATGTGTCTGTTAGCCATCTGAATGTCTTCTTTGGAAAAGTATCTATTCATGTCTTCTGCCTATTTCTTAACTGGATTGTTTGTTTATTTGGTATTGAGTTTGATAAGTTCTTTATAGATCTGGGATACTAACCCTTTATCAGATATGTCATTTGCATATATCTTCTCCCATTCCATTGGTTGTCTTTTAGTTTTCTTGATTGTTTCCTTTGCTGTGCAGAAGCTTTTTATCTTGATGAGGTCCTGACAGTTCATTTTTGCTTTTGTTTTCCTTGCCTTCGGAGACATGTCTAAGAAGAAGTTGCTGTGGCCGAGGTCGAAGAGGTTGCTGCCTGTGTTCTCTAGGATTTTAATGCTTTTCTGTCTCACATTTAGGTCTTTCATCCATTTTGAATTTATTTTTGTGTGTGGCTTAAGAAAATGGTCCAGTTTCATTCTTCTGCATGTGGCTGTCCAATTTTCCCAACAACATTTGTTGAAGAGACTGTCTTTTTTTCCATTGGACATTCTTTCCTGCTTTGTTGAAGATTAGTTGACCATAGAGTTGAGGGTCCATTTCTGGGTTTTCTATTCTGTTCCATTGATCATGTGTCTGTTTCTGTGCCAGTACCATACTGTCTTGTACTGTCTCGATGACTATAGCTTTATAATATATCTTGAAGTCTGAAATTGTGGTGCCTCCAGCTTTTCTTTTCTTTTTCTTTTTTTAAAAGATTTTATTCATTTTGAGAGAGAGAGAGAGAGAGAGCAAGCAGGCAAGGGGCAGAGACAGAGGGAGAGAGAGACTCTCAAGCTGACTCCATGCAGAGCACAGAGCCCTGTATGGGGCTTGGTCCCATGACCCCGAGATCATGACCTAAGCTGAAATCAAGAGTCAGACACTTAACCGACTAAGCCAATCAGGTGCTCCTTGCTTTCCTTTTTAAGATTGCTTTGGCTATTTGGAGTTTTTTTGTGGTTCCATACAAATTTTAGGATTGTTTGTTCTAGCTCTGTGAAAAATGCGGGTGGAATTTTGATGGGGAGTGCATTAAATGTATGGATTGCTTTGGGCAGTATAGACATTTTAATAATACTTGTTCTTCCAATCCATGAGCATGGAATGTTTTTCTATATCTTTGTGCCCTCTTCAGTTTCTTTCGTAAGTGTTCTATCATTTTCAGGGTATAGATCTTTTACCTCTTTGGTTAGGTTCGTTCCTAGGTATCTTATGGCTTTTGGTGCAGTTGTAAATGGGATCCATTCCTCGATTTCTCTTTCTGCTGCTTCATTATTGATTATAGAAATGCAACAGATTTCTGTATGTTGGTTTTATATCCTGTGACTTTGCTGAATTCATATATCAGTTGCAGCAATTTTTTGGTGGAGTCTTTCAGGTTTTGTACGTAGACTATCATATCATCTGAGAATAATGAAAGTGTGACTTCTTCCTTGCCAATATGGATGCTTTTTATTTCCTTTTGTTCTCTGATTGCAGAGGCTAGGACTTCCAGTACTATGTTAAATAACAATGGTGAGAGTGGACATTCTTTTCTTGTCCCCGACCTTAGTGGAAAAGCTCGCAGTTTTTCCCAGTTGAGGATGATACTAGCTGTCACACGTATACTATAAAACAGAAATACAGACATACACACACAGATTCTCTTATATCTACTTTTTTCTCTTCATAATTAATTTTTACTTGCCTATTACCATCCAGAGTGTAATTTAACCCAGAAAGAATTAATTTCTAAGCAATAAAGAAATTCTCGAATGTTTAACTTATTTAGGCTCTTATATCTAGAACTTTCTTCACTTTATTATAATTATTACCAGCATAAGCATGTTGCTTTTTCAAGTCAGAAGGGGGTAAAACGATGTTGATGACAGTCATTAAGTTGGCATGGTGAGTGATCTAACCCCATTGACCAGTCTGGGTGGGGAAAATGGCAGGAGGCCCTGGAGAGCAAGAGGGCCAGGGTTATGGGATCTAGCAGTGCCATGAAAAAGGAATGTACAGACAATGTCAGTCTTCTCTGTGGGGAAACTGAAGTCCAGAAAAGTCAGGTGGCTTTGTTCAGGCTGAGACTGTCATAGGGTTGGGTGTGACTTGGGTTGCTAACTGCCCATTCTGTGATTGCTGCAGAGCACTTGACTGCCCCAGAATACAGTCTGAAAAACAGAGCATGCTGCTGGCGGATGCCAAACTATGGGGTTGAGAATCTCAAGGGGTTGGCATAAGTGCATGGGTGAGGTCAGGCCTGACGCTCGCTGCATTGATATCGGAACGTGGAGGTTTGACAGGAATCCTATTAGAAATGCTATTTTGTGAGTCACTTGTCTTCTGACTGACGCATGGTGAGAACACAGGCTCAACCTATGGACTAAATTTTTTGGATTAACTTTGGGTTTCACTTAACATTATCTCAAAATTTATGGTTGAGGAGAAGCTGTTGAGCATAAATTGCTAATGTGCTCTGCTGATTTCCATCAGCTATGTGATTTGACTGACAACAGTGTGAGCCTAGCCCGCTGGGGTCTGGTGAATTACATCTGCTCAGCCAGAGTGTTTCTTGAGCTGGAATTGAAATGCATGGCCCTTTAGTTTCCAGTGTGATGCCAACACTCAGGCAATTGACTTTTGCTCTTCAGTCTCCAGCTGGGGGAATATTATGAAATAAAATGGGGAGAGGCCAGGCATCCTCAAGATTCAAACCCATAAATATAAATAACTGTAATTAATCACATGCAGTCTCTCTTGTCTATTAAACCTATACTCAGGGGTCAGTAAGTTTCACACAGCTCTTTAGCTTCCTGCCTGTGGTTGGTGGCAAATATTCCGGGTGCCTCAGCTCGTTGAGATGTGACCCTGGGTTCTTTTCCAACATGGGTCCAAAATCAGTTCAAGATATAATGAGTTGTGGGGGGAAAAAGTCACCTGCAAAATACCCTAGCCCAAGGGGGAATAGAAATATAAAAAAAGATGTCTGGTGTTGTTATTTGAGAGGCTCTCTCAGTTGACACTCTGTCCTTTGTTACCAGCTTGCTGGTATGGAGCAGTCTTTCAAGTGTGCAAGTTCAATAGATATATATATTCAAGATTATCCCTGAAGTATTTGTTTTCCTATTACAGAATACTGTTTTTGATTGTGGTTTACATTTTTTACTATTTTCTCATGTGATTTGTTAAGTCTTCCTCTCTCTCTCTCTCTCTCCATTTTCTCCTTTTTTTATACTTTCATCTACTCATTATGAACATGGCTAGTGGTGTCCGTAAGAAGAAATGACTGCTGTAGAGGCGCCTCAGGGGCTCAGTTGGTTAAGCCTCTGACTCTTGATTTCAGCTCAGGTCGTGATCTCAGGGTCATGATCTCAGGGTCCTGAGATCAAGCCGCCTGCTGGGCTTCATGCTCAGTGGGGAGTCTGCTTGAGATTCTTTCCCTCTGCCCCTCCTCTCTACTTGAGCACTCTCTCTCTCTCTCAAATAAATAAATCTTAATTTTTTTAAAAGGTTTTATTTACTTATTTATTTTTTAGAGAGAAAAAGAGGGGGGGAGCAGAAGGAGAGAAAGAGAGGGAGAGAATCTCAAGGAGACTCCCCATCCAGCGCAGAGCCTGACTTGGGGCTTGATCTCATGATCCTGAGATCATGACCTGAGCCAAGATCCAGAGTTGGAGACTTAACAGGCTGAGCCACCCAGGAGCCTCAAATAAATCTTAAAAAAAAAGAAGAAGAAGAAATGACTGCTTTTGCTCTTATTACCCTAAAAAGCGTCCTCTGCAGTGTAGCCAGAGTTGATCTTCCTTCCTCTCTCCCTGTAAATTCCATTGGATCATTGCACCGATTAAGGCCGTCCATTGATTTTTCTATTTCTGTCTTGTCAGAATAAACTTCTTGCTAGGAGGAAGTCATATGTGACTCAGCACCTCTGGCCCTCTGACCTCATCTGGAACCCACTGCCCACATCATTCACTGTGCTACAGCCTCAGTGGCCTTTCTGTTTCCAGCAGAGGTCAAACTCGCACATGCTAAGTGTCTTTGCATGCCTGTCCCCTCTATGAGGAGGGCCCTTCTCTTGGATCGCTGGGTGGCTGGCTCTTCCTCCTCAATTTCATTTTTGCCAAATCACCTCCATGAACATTCTATCTAGAGTAGATTCCTTGTACCCCAGTCACTCTCACCTAATATTACATCTTCTTTTCTTTTTTTTTTTTTTTAAGATTATTTATTTATTTGAGAGAGAGCGCGCATGTATGCATGCGAGAGCTTGAGCAGCGGGGAGGGGAAGAGGCAAGAGGGAGAAGCAGACTCTCTGCTGAGCAGGAAGCCCAATGGGGGCGGGGGGGCTCGATCCCAAGGGTGGGGGCTCGATCCCAGGACCCTAAGATCATGACCTGAGCCGAAAGCAGATACTTAACCAACTGAGCCACCCAGGCGCCCTCTGTCTCATTTTCTTCATAACATTTGTCATTTTCAAAATACTCAATTTGCTTACATTTGTTTATTTGTTGTTTCCCCCAATCCATCAGAGCAGAGGACTTGCCAGCCCCTGGAGCAGTGCACAGGATATAGCAGGCCTTCAGTCAGTCCCCGGTGAATGCATGTTACAGGAATGATTGCCCCTCCTTTCATCTTCCTTACTTGGGTACATCCTTAAGTGATACTTTCCTGAATATTTGTTGAACTCTTGCTTTTTTTTTTCTTAGAATGTACAATTTTTATCTATTACTCACCAACAAAAAGTGTACTTTTCATAAGCCAGTTTCTAACAAGGATTTTTAAAGTTTTTTTAGGAGTGGCAGTTAGATTCCTTTTTGGCCTATTTATCTGTAAACTTTTCTCTAAATCCAAGAAAGTACAGAAAAATATTCTAATTGTTTCCAGAGCAGAAGCGAACACGTTTGCCACAATTTTTTTTTTTCAAGGTAATGTGGATTTGTTCAGATGAGGCAGAATTGAAATACAAATTTTCTTTTTTTTTTAAGATTTTATTTATTTTTCAACAGAGAGAGAGAGGGCGCCTGGGTGGCTCAGTTGGTTAAGCGACTGCCTTCGGCTCAGGTCATGATCCTGGAGTCTCCGGATCAAGTCCCGCATCGGACTCCCTGCTTGGTGGGGAGCCTGCTTCTCCCTCTGACCCTCCCCTCTCTCATGTGCTCTCTCTCTCTCATTCTCTCTGTCTCAAATAAATAAAATCTTTAAAAAAAAAATACCAACCACTTTAAAAAAAAAAAAAAAAAAACAGAGAGAGAGAGACAGCGAGAGAGGGAACACAAGCAGGGGGAGGGGGAGAGGGAGAAGCAGGCTTCCCGCGGAGCGGGCAGCCCGATGCGGGGCTCGATCCCAGGACCCTGGGATCATGACCTGAGCCGAAGGCAGACGCTTAACGACTGAGCCACCCAGGAGCCCCTGAAATACAAATTTTCTTTTCCTAATCTTGGACTATGTGCTTGTATCTGATTGGAAATTCTTCATCTTTATAACAGACTAGGGCAATTTGTGTCCGTTCACATACTGTGTGCAACAAACTTCAGAAATTATCTGGTAAGCAACACTGGTCTAGAACATAGGAAGGAAGGGGGGAAAAGACCCTTGAATAGACAGAGCCAGAATGTTGAAAATCTAAATGCTGAAATGCTAGTAAGTTGTTCCTTTTCCTTTCTCAGAGTTACTTATTGGTATTTTAAGCATAGTTTTAGCTAACTTGGCTCTCATTTTTCTGACCACAGTGGTAACAAGTTAGAAGTGAGCTGGAGAGATCAAAGATCTAAAGGGAAAATTACCATTAGTCTGTTAGTTTGGAAGAAACAGGAAAACTTGAATAAAGCAGACAGAAGCAGAATCCAAATGGGAACAGTCTGTGGCTTCTGGCCATGTAGTGAAGAGGTTAATGGTGTTGTTCCTTTTACTGTTCCTGAGGGGACATCACCCTTACAGCATAGTCTAATGTATATAGGGATGGCTTTAAGTCATCAATAATTGAATTCATGGTTAATGAATTCTTTTTTTTTTTTTTTTAATTTTATTTATTTATTTGAGACAGAGAGAATGAGAGACAGAGAGCATGAGAGGGAGGAGGGTCAGAGGGAGAAGCAGACTCCCTGCCGAGCAGGGAGCCCGATGCGGGACTCGATCCCGGGACTCCAGGATCATGACCTGAGCCGAAGGCAGTCGCTTAACCAACTGAGCCACCCAGGCGCCCCTGAATTCATGGTTAATGAATTCTTAATATTCTTAATATTCTTTAAGAAGACAAAGTCTGACTTGCATTTTTGAAATATTCTAATTTGAAATAGTTTAGACTTTTTTTTTTTCTTAACTGCGAACTTCACTCAAAGCTCTTAGAAGGCAGGAATTTTCATGTTTGTTCTCAGTTGTATGTTCAGTGCCTGGCACATGTTAGGTGATCAGTCAATAATTACTGAATGAAAGAATGAGTGCAAGTTTTAATCATCCAATGGCGCTAAATAAATAGGACATCAAGATAGTACCACCTTTAATGCATAAAGGTGTTTTCCCTGTACCTACTGAATGAAGAACAAACATAAAATAATACACATGTAAAGTTAAAATAGCTCTGGACATTTTCAAAGATACTTCATTTATAGATGGAGCAAGGATCAAATTCAGATGATTTGCCTGACTTCACAAAGCAAGTTACAGGTAGAGACAAAATAGCAAGGCAAGACACTTCAACCTCACCTTCTGGAATATACTTGGTGATTTTCTTTTTTCATCTGGTGTTTTGAGAATTAAAAGAATATAGAGGTTTGTTGTGTTTTTGTTTCTTTTCCTTTTTTTGTTTTCTTTCTTTCTTTCTTTTTCTTTTCTTTTCTTTTCTTTTTTTTTTTAGCAATAGCAACCTTAGAGAGAATATTGAGTAGAACCCTTTATCTTCTTTTGTGCATGTTATTAAATTTTAGACTGTCAATGCTAGGGTATTAGCTGAGTGATGTTGGTACACAGTATCTCATGCACAGTGATTAGACGTGTTTATAGTCTAGTACTTGAATGCATTCCGCTTAAGAGTGTGTGCCAGTCCTTTTAAAGAAGAAAAGAAAAATCTAAAAAGGAGAGGCTTGAAGAGGCTCTCTCATTCAAATGGGGAGAATAGGATCTTATGACCAAGACTGTTGTAACCAAGAAGCCTGAGCTGGAAATACAGATTTGCTTATTATGTTGCATAGGTGAAAGAAGACTATCTTTTCCTTTTTTGGAGTGAGGGGATGGACATTTATAAAATGTTGTATTACTTGTATTCCATACTTTTTTTTAAAGATTAATTATTAGTTTAAAGATTAATTAATTATTAATTTATTTTAGAGAGAGCGCATGCACACGCGCGAGGGTAAGGGCAGAGGGAGAGAATCCTCACGCAGACTCCCCGCTGAGCACAGAGCTCTAGGGGGGTGCTCCTCGGGGCTTGATCGCAGGACCCTGAGATCATGACCTGAGCTGAAATCAAGAGTTGGCCGCCCAGCTGAGCCCACCCAGGTGCCCCTATATTCCACACTTTTTAAATAAATTTTTGTTAGAAATATGAATTCTGCAATCTGCCTTTCCTCTTGTCCAATTTTTATTTCTTTTAGGGTCAGACATTTTTAGGGAGTGTGATCATTAAGATAAAGAACACAATGCATGTTTACTTTGACTATAGTATATCTTAGATTTCCTTTGCATCTAAGCTGTGTGTGTGTAATTTGACTCTTTGTTGATAGTTACATTTATACATGCAGTGGATTATTAGATGTGCAGGGGACTGAATTTTAAATGCAAATTTCAACAGGCTGACAGTGGGGAGGGGGTGGTTGAAGGGGTGGGGAATGACTACAGGGTGTAAAAAGTGGTTGGCTTTATTTCCTGGGGATATTCTCAAGCTCAAGGGAACAGAATAACTGGTCTCCCTATCGCAACTACTTGGTCTCTGTTATAACTCCCTGCCATGTCTTATTCATTAATAGAGCAGTAATACAGCTGTAATCAAACCTAGAATTGTTTTTTTTTTACAATGTAAGTAAATTAAATTAACTGAAATTATTGTGCTATAACTAATTATCATAAAAATTATCAGTCATCGTGTTTTTATGAGCTCAGAATTTCATAAACTATCTTCAACAAGTATTTCCTAAAATGCGTTCCTAATGACATGTATAATGCAATTGCAACTAGAACTTTTGAAAGAACTGGTGCATTTTCTTCTCATTTGGTGATAAAAATAATGAACAAAAGCTAAGTAAATCAGTTGGCATCAGCATTTTGAAGTAAGAAAAAAAGCCAACTTTTCAAAGTTTTGTTTGTGCTTATTACATTTGAAGGCAGATTGTCAAACCTCCTATATCTGTGCTATTAAAAAAAAAGTTTTCAGGATAATGATCTTGAGTCTCTTTAATATTCTTTCTGAGTCTTCAAAGAAAAGTGTCAATATTCAGTATATAGTGTTTACAAATTCATAATGCTATATTTAATAAAAATACAAGATATTGGAAAACAACAAAAGAGATCTTTGATTAAGATCAGACAAATAGAACCTCAATTAGTCGAAGCACTTCTTTCTTTGAATATTCTATTTCGCTGAAATTTTCTTAGTGTGTATTTCTTTTGACTGTAGAGTTAAAGTTCATTATCATCCATATATGTTTTAAAGACCTTTTCATTTGATTCACAGTGCCTGTGCACTATTTTAAAGCACCTAAACCCTTTTAAAATACATTTATTTATATGGTGAGGTAGATGCTTTTTTATGAAGCATGTTGGGGTGTGTATTCAAGAGGCATGATTGTGATGATTTTATAAGGCTTTGTTATAGTTATAATAAATCTGGATGAGAGGCCTGATATGTTTTAATGTAAACGCAGATATTTTGAACTCTATTGTTTGGCATGCAATTTATTTTATAACAAAGGGTTATTTTTTCTTGTCTTACCAAAGTAGATTTTATAACAGCATGTAAACTCTGAGAAAGAGTTTATGCTGCTGAAGGAATGTGAACCATTTTTCTAACTCAACAATAGTGTTAGTAAAGGGAGCAGAAATACAGGGGGAGGCACAGGACTAGTGTGGTCTGTTTGCCTAAAGAACCTCTTTTTCTTTGATTCATTGGTAACATTCTTTCCTCCTCAGGGCAGAATTAAAGCTTTTGTGTCTGCTGTACTCTTTTAAGTGAGGATTTCTTATTATTGATATGTAAATGCAAGTTTTTTAAATTTCATACTGGGCATGTTATCCAGTTCTTAAAACTGACTCGTGTCTTTATAAGGGATGGGCATTGGGGGGAAGGAATGCTCCAGATTTTCACTTATGAGGGACATTTTATTTTATGCCTTTCAGGATTACCTTAAATTACATATATGGTAAACAAAGAAAGTTAAAGATAGGATTTTACAACTCTAAGCACAAATCTATTAACATGTCCAGGATGATAGAGAATATAGATTAATTTTGGTTTTAAAATAAATTTAAAGTAGAAAACAAATTCACTTGCATGAACTAACTAGTTCTTCATGATTTTTAAAAGCAATTCTATGGAAAGCAAATACAATAGAAATCATTCCATTATGAGTTAAACGAAGATCATTTGCATTTAATGAATATAAATCTGTTATTGGCCGAGATGGACTTCAATGATTTCTTATAATTCTATAGTGAACCTCATGGAAATAAGGGAAAAGGGTCAAATTTGTGACTATACTACCAGTGTGCACTTTAGAATTGGCACAAAACATAAATACATAATATGGAAGTTGCCTTGGAAACACTGTTTTTTTTTTTTTTAATTGAGTCTTACATAATAAATGAGGATTAGAGTGTGAGCGTGTCTCCTCATGTTACTCCGGGGTCCTCCTTCCTCTCTGTATGTTTTCACTTCAGACAACTTTGTGAAATAAGTGCTTTAATTTGTTCTGGCTTTGCATATTAAGTTAAACAAAAATTGCACACCAGAAGGATTCATGTAATAATGTTTGAGACAAGTTTTTTATAAACAGAGAATTTTAACTGGCTCACTTTAAATGGTTGTTGACCTTATTTTCTCCTCTTTTTTTTTTTTTTTTTTCCTTGTGCCTTTTGCTTACATTTCTTAACCTCTGACTTGAACCCCTGGAACCAGCTCAGCCCTTTGCTGTGCCAGTTCCTCATCTGTCAAGCTTCCAGGCTCCTGCCCTCCTTCGAGCCTGCAGAATGGTCCTGAGCCAGCCTCTTTCTCTGTCACTGTAGCTGTGTGCTTGCTCCTAGAGTGACCTGGCCTACCCAAAGGGTCCCGGAGAGGCAAGTAGGAAGCTTTTCCAAAGTAGTTTCTGGCTGGAAGCTATTGAACCAATATGCACACAGCATTTGTCTTCTTTCATTTTCTCTTTATTTCCTAATTTTGTTTCTCTTTTGTCTTCATTGAAATACTCTCCCTTTGTTAAGATTTTGCCCATCATTTGGGTTGAGCCCTTCTGGCATGGGATTTCCTGGAGAAGTTGATTGGAAACGGAAAAATTCCCTAAAGCTGTCTGGTGTGAGAGAGAGGGACAAGGCTAGGGTTTGGATGCTGTGCCCGCAATGTGTGATTGTGTTGCTTTAGCTTTCTCATCAGCTGCAGTCCAGAGTTTTGGACATCCAGTATCTGAAGATTCATTATCTTTCTAACTTTTGTGCTGACTTTTGCTTGGTTCTTTTGTTTTATCAGAATACTCTTCCTAGTAACTTAAGAAAAACCTTTTTGTTTGTCCTTTGATATTCTGTTCAGCATATGTACTTTTTACAACCCTAGGTGGTCACTGTTACTGTTGTGTTTGTGGCTTTTAGAATATGTATAATATATTACATTTTACACATACAACACACATTCATTTATTTCCATTGGGATAATCTTTTGTGGATAAGCCTTGGGTCCATTTCCTATCCAGTCTTGGCCCAAATCTTTTTTTTTTTTTTTCCTTAAAGATTTTATTTATTTATTTGAGAGAGAGAGAGATAGCAACAGAAATAGCAAGAGAGAGAGCACAAGCAGGGAGGAGAGGGAGAAGCAGGCTTTCTGCTGAGCAGGGAGCCTGCGGCTGGGCTCCATCCCAGGACCCTGGGATCATGACCTGAGCCGAAGGCAGACGCTTAACTGACAGAGCCACACAGGCTCCCTGGCCCAAATCTTTTTTGAAAGTGTTTAAAGGAACCAAAAAAGGACAAATTCATTTTCAGTTTATGGAGTACGGCTCTCCTCTGTTTCCAGAGGACAGGCTGAAGGGCCTGTGATGTTGATTATTTTGTTCATTTGTGTCTGGCAGCTTTCAAAAAGCATGCTTGAGGGCCGACTCTGTTTCTGTAGGGTTCCCATACTACTGTGTAAGACGTTTGTGCATACACACGCTTCTCTGCTTGGCTGGGGGGATGCGTTTGCAGGCAGAGTGTTGATCTTTATCCCCACTGTGGAGTCAGCCTTGGGGAAAGAGGAGGTAGGACCTGATGTGCTTTGATTGTTACTTGTCTGTGTAAGCACTTTATCAGCATATGCGTGCCTGATCCAGGATGTACTTTCTTATAGGGAAGCATATACAGCATTTGATATATCACCGATTGGAATAATAAAGGGTCTGCTTTGTTGAAACCTGTCTAATTCAAAGCACCCAGAAACCTTGACTTTTTATAGTTAGAACTGGGCTGCTGGTTGGGAAGGTGCTTTTGTACTCACTTCTTCTTTCATTCTGCTGTGGACTTGCTGCCAAGTCCCATGATTATAGACTTCCTCTGTTGAGGTCCTACACCTTTGTTTTGTAAGATTCACACAGCCTTCTCCTGTAAGTCTTGAATTTGTATGCAGGTGGACTTTGAGGCCTGGTCTTCTGAGTTGTGCCGTTGTACCTTCTGTGGGTTTGAAAAAGTGTCATGCCTCAAAATAGATGAGGAGGTGGTTTTCCATGCACAGCTACTAGGTAGGTGACTGCACAATTGAAGTATAAGGAGCTTCTTGCTACATTTGGACCTGCATATGCTTAGTTAGGTAAAGGGCTAAGAGAAGTAGCATAGGCTATAGGTGGTCAGAGGGGCATGGAAAGCCTTTACATCTTGCTGCATCTTGCTAGGGAACACACGTCCCAAGGACTGCAAGGCTTGTGGCTGAAATTACTCTTCTAAAAATGATCTTTCAGCTGTATTCCACGCATCCCCCCACCCCTGCCCACCTAAATTAATGGAGAGTGTGGAGATAGGAAAGGAAATTGGTATTTCTACACAAGAGGCCAGAGGATAGGAGAGTTTGTGAAAGTGAAGAGACCCAGGGCTCCTTCCGCAGAGGAGTGATAAATCCATTTGGATGGGTTTTATTTATGCTTTAATTAAGAGAGAAGCTATATGGTAGGACAGGGAGAGGAGTTTGAGTACTCTATTTGGAGAATAATTCAGAGGCCAGGAAGCGTGCTCTTGTTCTGGAATAACTTTGTGGGTGACTGCTGAGAGGCCCCTCAGCCTTTCTCCATGGGTGCTTATTTCTTGTTTTTAAGTCTAAAGTGTGTGGTAAAGGGGCACCTGGGTGGCTCAGTCATTAAGCGTCTGCCTTCAGCTCAGGTCATGATCCCAGGGTCCTGGGATCGAGCCCGGCATCGGGCTCCCTGCTCAGCGGGAAGCCTGCTTCTCCCTCTCCCACTCCCCCTGCTTGTGTTCCCTCTCTCGCTGTGTCTCTCTGTGTCAAATAAATAAATAAAATCTTAAAAAAAATAAAGTGTGTGGTGAAGTTATTCAAATGCAAGATTTAACCTGGAGCGTAGCCTTGCTTCGGAATGGGAGGAGGCAGACGTGGTGAGCCCCCAAGTCCCATTTGAAATAGGATTTCATTGTTGAGGTCATTCTGTAATGGGAATCCTAAAAGGACAGCTAAGAATTCAGTGGTGCCGGTAAGTTGCAAGGTTAGCCAGAAGCATGGCTCAGCAAACTCCGAGAAGCCGCAAACCCAGTTTTTGTTTGCCAGCAGCAAGCATGTTTCATCGTGTGGCAGTTCTAGGCACAAGGTTCCCCGAAACCAGACCTTTAGCTCTGATTACTCTTGTGAGTTTGAGACCATCTTTCGAATTAGTGCTTTCATTTTTTTCAGATAGACACCCAGAAGTGGAATTGCTGGATCATATGGTAGTTCTAGGTTTAATTTTTTTTTTCCTATGTTTAATTTTTTGAGGAACATCCATACTGTTTTCTAGAGTGGCTGCACCAATTTACACGCCCCCCATGAGTGCGTGCAGGTTCCTTTTCTCCACATTCCCAGCCCTTGTTCTCTCTCTCCTCTCCCTCTCAGCCTGGATGTGGTGTATGCACCCACACTTGCGTGATAATATCTAATTGTGGCTTCCATTTGCATTTCCGTGGTGATGGGTGATGTTGAACACCATTTCATGTACCTGGTGGCCATTTGTATGTCTTCTTTAGAAAAATGTCCATTCATTTCCTCTGCCCATTTTTTTTCAGTTTGATTGTTTGTTTTGCAACTGATTTGCATGACTTCTTTGTGTGTTTTGGATATTGACCCTTACCAGATAGATGATTTGCAATATTTTCTCCCATTCTGTTGGTTGCCTTTTCATCTTGTTGATGGTTTCCTTTGCTGTGCAGAAGCTTTTTAGTTTGATGTAGTCCCACTTGTTTATTTTTGCCTTTGTTGCCTATGCTTTTGGTGCCAAATCCAAAAAATCATCACTAAGAGCAGTGTCAAGGAGCTTATACTCTGTTTTCTTCCAGGAATGTTATAGTTTAAGGTTTTATATTTAAATCTTTAATCCATTTTGAGTTTATTTTGGAATTCGTATAAGATAATGGTCCTCTTTCTTCTGTCCCTCCTTCTTCCTTCCTTCCTTCCTTTCTTTCTTTCTTTCTTTCTTTCTTTCTTTCTTTCTTTCTTTCTTTCTTTCTTTCTTTCTTTCTTTCCTCTCTTCTTTTCTTTCTTTGCATGTGGCTGTCCAGTTTTCCCAACACCATTTATTGAAAAGACTATCCTTTCCCTATTGTATATTCTTGGCTCCTTTATTAAAAATTAATTGACAAAAAAAAAATTAATTGACTATATGCTTGGGTTTATTTCTGGGCTCTCTATTGATCTATAGGTCTGTTTTTAGTGCCAGTAAGTTTTTAGTGCCAATACCATACTTTGATTAATATAGCTTTGAAACATAGTTTGAAATGGGAAATTGTGATGCTTCTAGCTTTGTTCTTCTTTCTCAAGATTGCTATTCAGTGTGTTTTGTCTATCAGAGTATTAGTAATACTCAGCATAGCACAACTAGTTATAATACAGAGTTACAAGGTAGACTTTGATATTTAATTCTCCAAATTGGTTATAAGCACCTTCAGGGCAATTGATAAACTCATGGATGTATTTAGTTGAGTACCTTTTTGTTCAGGATTTTTTTAGTTGGGCTGGTGTTCCCCTTGCAAGAATTAGAAGACTGGCACTTGTCTGTGCAAATGCAGGAGCCAGTCTTGAGTCAATGTATATACAACTTAATTCATAGGCTATTAAACATGGACATCAGGCTATGATAACTAAGGTAATTTTGGGGCACCTGGGTGCCTCAGTTAGTTAAGCGTCTGACTCTTGGTTTTGGCTCAGGTCATGATCTCAGGGGCCTGAGATTGAGCCCCTGTCGGGCTCTGTGCTCAGCGGGGAGTCTGTTTGGGATTCTCTCCTCCCTCTGCCCCTCTCCCTGCTCTCTCTCTCACACACACACACTCTCTCAAATAAATAAATAAATAAATAAATAAATAAATAAATAAATAAATAAAATCTTAAAAAAAAAAACTAAGCTAATTTTATTTCTGGATGATTTTTCTACCTCTAGTTTCTCACACTTGTAGTTGCAAAAAGTAAAGATTTATCGATATTTTTGTTACCTTTCTTTGCTAATTTTCCCGTTGCAGTTTTGCTTAGATGGAAACGATCTTTCCTCTCTGTAATCATTGTGAAAACTTTTCTCCTTATGATGGAATATAAATGAGTACAAATTTTAAATTCTTTGGCTCAGCAGTAAAACGAAGTTCTTACATTACCATAGATATTTTGTCAGAGGTTTCCTTAGGGAAACCCTAATGCCAAGGACTGTACACATGGGGTGAGTGTTCGAGACTAGGGCCTTCAGCAAAACGTGGTGTGGCCCTTGGGGAGAAGTTGCTATTTTGAGAACAAAAGGCAGGGCAGAACCAATCAGTGGTTAAGATTATAGACTAAGTTTAGTCATACTAGTCAGTGACCTTGGGCAAATCGCTTACACCCTCTGAACCACAACTGCCTCTTTTATGAAATAACGGTGTTGTGAGGGTGATATGAGCTGATATATGTAGAATTGAAAGCACAGTGCCTATTACCTTGCAAATACTCAATAAATGTCAACTATTGTCATTATAACATTGATGAGGATGACGACCACGATGATTATGATGATCTTAGGGGAGTCAGGTGAAATTGATTTTGTGCTTTTGTTTTTGAATTACCTGTAAGAGTGATTTATTCATTACAACTAGTAGGTGATCTTACAGATGGATTTGATCTCAATAGAAATAATGATCCCCTAAGCATAGGTTAGTTTATGAAATTACTGGGAAAAAAGTTCTTTATTAATTATAGTCAATATGATTGCTAACTCTGTAAAATAATATATTAATGCACTTTTTCATTAGTATTAGTGGCTCATTGAGAAAACCCATGAAAATATCTCCCTCAGTGAGTTTTGGTTTCAAAAATCAAATTGAAGCACTATAATCAGATGAGCAGGGAATGCAGGGACCCGCACAGTTGGAACAACTAGCTCCAAACTGAAGTGGCTGAGTGAGCGCGTCTGCTGGGACATTTTCCTTGACTGTGTTACATAACATCCCTCAGCTGGCTTTGTTGACGTGTGGTATCCTTTGTGAGGTCATCAATGACATTATCAACAATTCAGAAGCAATGATACTGAGTTAAAGTCAGTCAGTTACAAAACTCACATCCAGGGGACCACCAGGCTGCTGTCTATGTGGGGCGGGCACATGCATTGTTTAGGTAAATAGAACTGGGTTTCTATTCTCTGTCCCTCATTGTCAGGGGAACCCCGTTAGCCTGGAGATAGCGTGCTATCTCTGCACTGCTAGGGTTTCCATTGTTGTGTGATAGGCGCCCATGAGAACGTGTACAAAAGCATTAGGAATGGCGACGGTGGGCTATGACAAATGAGTGCCTTCCAAGTTGGCTTAGTTGAGGTCAACCTTGGACATAAGGGCTTGCTTAGGGTCGACCAAATGATGAATGGAGGCCACTAGCCATCATATATACCAATTGTTTTGCATAACTTGGGAAAGAGGATCCATTTGATGAAGAGACCTCCAGCAGTAGAGAAACATATGTGTGTGAAATATTTTTTCTGGTGAGAATCTTAATAAAAAAGACAAGTCTTAAGTTTGTCAGAAGGAGTGAGGTCAGAGGAAAAATAAATTTTTCAGAAATACCAACTTTTATTTTAGTATATAATTTATAGTATTCCAGAATGAATTTTCTATAGAATCACAGTTAACCAACTGCACTGAAATTCTTTGATTTAGTGTAGTTATGCTAATAGATTCTATTCATTCCTATATGGACTCAAATATTTTAACTGTACCATAATTTACATTGAGATACTCTATGGTCTTTATTATCCCAGGTTAAAACTGACTTCATATTAAATGTTTTCCTGACTCATGAGATGCTTGTAGAGTATACGGTATGTTGTCCAGACAGGTCGGACCTCCCCCATTCAGGAAAATAGGGTAGTGGCTTCCCTGTAAGATGTGGGTATACCAGCTGCTATGGTGAATGAAAGTCTTAGGCAGGTCGAATTGATATTGAACAAGATCAACTCTAAGTTAGAACTATCTTTTTTTTTTTTTTTTAGGTGATCACACGGTGTTACCTTTTCTTGTTTAGCTAAATAAAAGCTGGCAAGAGTTCTTTTGGTGGAATTTTCATTTTTATGCACTTTTTTGTGTGTTGTTTTCGAAAAAGTTAAAGGATATTGAAGCATTCAAAAATTTTTAAAAATATAATGAGTCCAATAGTGGAAATACACACGCACAGACTCACACATATAGACTTAATGTATGTGTGTGTGTAAATATATATATATATTTCAAGGTAAGAAGGAAGTCAAGAGCTAACACAATACAAGACTTTATTTAGAAATATATAGCAAGGGGCACCTGGATGTCTCAGTCAGTTAAAGCATCTGACCCTTGATTTCCCCTCAGGTCATGATTTCCGGTTTCACTCTTCACTGGGCGTGAAACCTGCTTGGGATTCTCTCTCTCCCTCTCCGTCTGCCCCTCCCTTCCTCCCCCCCCCCCCTTTTTAAAGATTTTATTTATTTGAGAGAGAGAGAGAGTGCACGCAAGCGAGCAGGAGAGGGAGGTAGGGGGGTGGGTCAGGGAGGAGAGGCAGAAGGAGAAGGAGAAGCAGACTCCCCACTGAGCAGGGAACCCACATGGGGCTCGATCCCAGGACCCTGGAATCATGACCTGAGCCAAAGGCAGACGCTTAACGACTGAGCCACCCAGGCGCCCCTCCCCCTTCTCTCTAAAACAAACAAAAAGAGTGCTTATATGGAGAGTTTCCCCTTGAAATTGTGGTACCATGCAACCCTGGCTAAAAGAAAACTTTTTTTTTTTTTTTTAAGTTCCGTTAATGAAAGGAATTCTAGCAGTCCCTAAGAATATCTTCTGTCGCTTTGTGAAAGGATCAAGGCATGGTTTCCTTTGACTTTTAGTCTGTCAGGTGTGGCCGCTTAAGGACAGGAATGCGCAAGTTGGCTCTGGTGAGAGCTTCATTGGGAGGGGAAAGTTGTGCCACCATCTGAATTAAGCCCGCGCCAGGGAACCTGAAGTGCACGTGAGGCTCACTGTCCCCGCTGGTGACAGGCTTCCACCGGTCTCCTTGTGGAGGCGATTAGCAGTTGAACACATTTGCAAGTACAGCGTGCAGTTTTGTGAGTCACACAATACCATTTCTTTTCCTGGCACCCTTGACTTTGTACTGTGTAAATATCTTCAGTTGTCTCATAACCTGCTTTCCTTTCTTTAATTCCTGTTGGAAGGTGACTTTTATGTGGTCAGTTCCCTTGTCTCCATTTTTCGTGTGTTGCTTTTGGCCCGTGATAACTTCCTTATTTTATGTTTTGTTTTCTAGCTTAACATCGTTTCAGAATCTTGCACGGTCCCTTTTTACTATGGGGATTGTTATCTGATAAAAATCCCAATTCACTTCTTTCTGTTCCCTTTTTGTTCTTCTTTGTAGGCTAAGAAATGGCATTTCAAAAGGCAGTAAAAGGGACTATTCTTGTTGGAGGTGGCGCGCTTGCAAGTGTCCTCGGCCTCTCTCAATTTGCTCATTACAGAAGGAAGCAAGTAAGTAATTATGCATGTATTGATTATACTCTGAAACTTGTATCCGTTAAAGAACTGCACATGGGGCGTGTGTTTGTTAACGGTTTGTTTAGAAAGTACTGTCTTGACTTGATCTGACAGACACTAATTTGGAATACAACCTTAAATGATCCTTGACAACTGTGTGTATCATTTTTTTAAAAGTAAACTTCTTTATCAGAGAGCGTTGTATTATTTAGCTTCGATTTTGGCTCTCTGGTTTTAAAAGAGTGCCTCATTTCCAAAGGCCACGGTTTTGTTCATTTAGACTTTCCTTGTCCAGTTCATCCAAATGTCTGGATACCTTCTGTGTTCCTGCCAAAAGTTTGTCTTATTAGAAGGCAGGCAGGCGGGCATCTGAGACAGGAAATGGAAAAGGGTCTATACAAAAGGCCCAACGTTGAATCTTGGCTTTATTTCTTAAAGGTTTACTTACTTATGTAGCATTACTTTATACTGGGTCACATATTTAATGGGAGGGAAGGCCATGAAATGAGATTGCTCTGAAGTTTCCGAATAATTTAAAGTGCTCAGTTTATTTTCGTTTTATTTTTTTTTCCCCTTTGTACTACAACTACGCCAAATGGATGCCAGGAAATGATTTTGGGGACTGGTTTTGTTCTTTTTTCGGCTTGAAATGCTGGCAGCCGCCTCAGTAGTTAGGATTACTAGTCTCCTGTTCTCCCTTCCCCACGTCTCTAGGGCATCTTATGATACCAGCTTGGTGGTGTAGTCCTAACTCCAAGATGGAGATAAAGGAATTTGGGAAGCTGTTTGCAGCTGGACTATCTATTAACTACTCATTTTGTACATTTTTGTGAGAGCCTTTATGCCATGGCTTGTCTTGCACTTGGTTTTTGCTTTGTGCTCTGAGGCAGTACAACCAGCCACGTTGCTTGGAAATCCCAGGTCCTGAGTGAGAATTACTACTTTATTTCTTTCTTTATTTAAAGATTTTATTTATTTATTTGACACAGAGAGAGAGACAGCGAGAGAGGGAACACAAGCAAGGGGAGCGGGAGAGGGAGAAGCAGGCTCCCCACTGAGCGGGGAGCCCGACGTGGGGCTTGATCCCAGGACCCTGGGACCATGACCTGAGCCGAAGGCAGACGCTTAACGACTGAGCCACCCAGGTGCCCCGAGAAATATTACTATAAAAACACATATTGGGAAGAATTAATTTGCTGGCTTATAGTTAAAAAAAAGGGGGGGGGGGCTCATTTTTAGTGCTTCTTCCTAAAGACAGAGGGGATTGAATAGGTTGTGTTAGTCTTTTTCATTCTTACCTGTGAGCATGTTGCGCTTATGGTTTCCCGAGGTGGATATCTTGCAGGTCTTCATTGACTGACTTACTCTGAAGCGCAGCCTCACTCATGGGTCATGCTGGATGCACTATTCCTTTAAAAATATTGCCTTGGTTGCTTCAAAGTCAGTGTGAAAAGATGCTGCTCCTGCTGAGGCTATTTCAGAAGCGCAGTTCGGTTTGGGACATGGACCTTCATGGATTAGGTTACTTCTGCCATCTTTCCCAGGGCAGGGCTGTCCGAAATGACACCGACAAATGCCGGTGCCAAAGGTCACAATATCTAATATGATGAGTTGTTGCTAAATTTGTACATGGTTTATGTCTGTTAACCACAGCAAGCATGTTCTACTTCAGAGTTTATAAGTTAACTTTGTACTTAGGTTATACTGTTTCATTTATTTGTTTGATTTTTCTTTAATCTCACAGAATAAACAGTTGATACTGTAATCAATCACATTAGGGGTGAATTTTAGTCAGTAAAATCAAGGCAAAACAAGGATCTACTGATTTCTGGGTCATTTTGCCCAGACCTGCCACATCCTGACCACCCTAATAGCCAAATGAAATGGATACCAGCAGTTTCAAGTCATTTATAATTTTAATCTGACAAGTTCTTTTGAGAAAAATCACCATGGGCATATTCAATCAATGAGTTTGCATAAGACATTCATCCAAGCGTGTGCATTCTTTTGTGGTGATTCCTGTCCCTTAAAGCCACTTCCTTGAGCATTTTTTGGGTAGCAGGTTGGGATGTAGCCATAGGGATTAGCAAAAAAGAGAGAAGGGAGGTGAGGGGAGAGAGGAGATGACTCATTTGAGTCATTGACATAAAATGACCAGAAGCCTCAGCTGTCCTCTCTCAGAAAATATCTGCCAATCAGAGCCATTCTGGGGGACTTCTCAATGGTCAAGAAAAATCTGCCCCTTGATACCCATTATTTGGCTACGTTTTGTAGAAGCTGTGTCCTTAAATGTGACTAGGCATGCTCCATTTTTTAGCAGAGCAATGCTTAACGTATTGGCTTGTGTTGTTTTTTTTTTTTTCCAGTTTTCTAAGATGATTCTAACCGATAAACTGTCCTCCTCTGAGAATAAGTTGGTGTCGAAAGTCCAAGATACTGACGTATTAAAAAGCCATCTGTCGAGTTCAAGTTCAGGCACATTTTGCTGGCATTCCTGCCCTTGCAGCTCTGTCTCCCCTGGCTCCTAGCTTGTGCTCATTTGATATTCTGAGCACAAAGCTTCCTTCCTAAAGTACAGGCTGGGATTGTATTCTAAATACGAACGGCTTGATTCTAAAAGTTGGTCAACTGTTGAAGCTCTTCTGACAGAAAAGATAGTGCTACGTGTAAGTGTTTAGGTGCCAGGTCAACTCACACAAAACCTTTTAAATCAATTCTACAGTTTTAAAACAGCTTGTATTTGCAAGGGGGATAATGAAGGAATGCTATTATATATCCATTTTTTTGATTAAACAGAAAACACTATGAAATCAAAAAAGATACTGTTCACTTACCGTTTGTTTACCCAGTTGCTTGAATAAAAGCTATTGTAGGTGAGGAGATAGAGACAGTTGTGGAGACCCTAGCATTTCTGGAGACAGGTTGGGGGTTAGAGGTAATAACATGATTGTTTGGTCTCACGTCATAGTGTGGCTTTCCCTCATACAAGTATACTATTAAAATTTATATTTTGTTTTTCAGTGATCAGTAGTGTCCATTGTTGACCCAGGGAAAGCATAGAGATTTTTTTTCTTTTAAGATAAATTGATCAGAGTTAGAAGGGATGGCCTAAGGAGATATCATTATTATTATTATTATTTTCTTTTGGAGCTGGAGCAACCTAAATTTTCCTATTACAATGAGGAAGCTGATGAAGAGATGAATATTGGCTGACTTTTTTTTGACTGTGTCCACCTGGAGGACAGGAGGTTTGTGACCACAAATAACATCATTTTCCAGGCTCCCTTCAGTGATGCATGTAGGCTTTTTTTGAGTGGTCTTGGAGAGGCTTCCTATTCATTTCATGTTCCTCCTTTTATTTCCTCACCCACAAGTAGGTGATTTAAGTGTCCACAAAGTCTTCTTGATTTTCCTCTCCCCAGACCAGCTATATGCCAAGGGCCAGGAGGCTGAGTAGAAGCTAGAATCACAGTGGGTATATACCACTGTCTTAAATCCCACGAGGAATGTGGCAAACAAACACCTCTGGAGTGGTGTGCAGATTTTTGAGAGCAGGTTATTGATCATTCACTATTTAGTATAGGTCAGTTTAATAATAATTTTAATTGGAAGGGACTTGGAGGATATCTGGTCTTCCTCTCCGGACAAGATACTCTTCTAGTGATTCCCTCATTTCTAGTGAAAGAGAAGTGTCACTTCATGTGAGAGTCTCCTTTTCTAATTTCAAGTTGATGAGAACAGAGTGGATGGAGAGGGGAGTTTAAATTAGGAGAGAGAGTCTTGGGTACTTTCAGAGCCAGTAAACCTTAGTGAGGAGCAGAATTGGAGAGTGTTAAAGCCAGGGCTGCATGAGAGTTCCTCAGGTAGGTGGGAAGAATATGGGTGGCTGGGGAGAATGGGGACAAAAACAGGGTGGGGTGCAAAGATTTGACTGAGGGTTGCCCCAGGCTTTTGTCTTTCATCATAGACCAAAGGCATTTTTTGAAACTTTTTTTTTTTAAACTCAATGTTTATCTCATACCTTCTAGGTCTAACTGGAAACACTGGTGTGATAGTGTGGGCTGCTTTTTAACCCCAGGGGTGTGGTTGATGTAACAAAGATCTATTTAGGTCTGAGGGTGGGCCCTCTCATGTAACACATGCTCGGTTTGTTTCTTCCATTACCCACTCTGAACGTGTAGTGGGCTTTGTGAGCCAAATCTGAGGTGAGGCCTGAAAACCACTGAGAGCTTTCTCAAAGCCCGGATATGAAAATTTTCTTTTTTTTTTTATGTACCTTACGAAGGCAGGGAATGAGCTTCAGGGTATGGAAAGCAAGGTCTCTTTTCAGTTTGAGGAGTGATTGTATTGGAATCAGGGAATTCAGAGATTCAGTAAGAATCTGTGATCACAGTACTTGACACAAAGCAGGTCTTTAGTGTCTAGGACTCTCCCTTCCCCTGATATAGGATGTGAACATTTGAAATAGACCTAGTCTTTTTTTTTTTTTTTTTTTTTTTTTTATTCATGAGAGACAGAGCGAGAGAGAAAGGCAGAGGGAGAAGCAGGCTCCCAAGGAGCAGGGAGCCTGATGCGGGACTCGATCCCAGGACCCTGAGATCATGACCTGAGCCGAAGGCAGACGCTTAATCATCTGAGCCACCCAGGCGCCCATGAAATAGACCTAGTCTTGTTAGGCATAATAAGAATGCCATAGCACCAGATTTCTTTACATAGTGGAGCTTTTGGTTGGCATAATGTGGCTTGTATTAACTGCCGGACAGAGAAACTGGTAGAGGATAGAGAAACATGAAGTTCAGATGAATATCTTTTGAAATAAAAATCATAAGCAAATGCTGGTGAAGAATGTGGAGCCACAGGTACCCTCATTTATTGCTGGTGAGAACACAAAATGGTACAGCTACTCTGGAACACAGTGGGGCAGTTTCTTATAAAACTAAACATATTCTTACCATATGATCCAGCAATCACTCTCACTGGTGCTTCCCCAAAAGACTTGAAAACTATGTTCACACAAAAATCTGCACAGGCATATTTATAACAGCTTTATGCATAATTGCTAAAACTTGGAAGCAACCAAGATGTCTTTCAGTAGGTGAACGGATAAATAAACTGTGGTGCATCCAGACAATGGACTATTATTCAGTGCTAAAAAGAAATGAGCTATCATGCCATGAAGGGACATGGAAAGAAAAAATGATAGTGGAATAACTCCACTATGGGTTCTCCAAAACTACTGGAGACAGAAAAAGGATCAGTGGTTACCTGGGGTGTGTGGGGGGTGAATAGGCAGAACATAGAGGATTTTAGGGCAATGAAACCACTCTGTATGATATTATAATAATGTATCTGCATTATTATGCATTTGTCCAACCCCATAAAATGTACAACAGCAAGAGTGAACTCTCAAGTAAACTATTGACATTATAATGTGTCAGTGTAGGTTCATTCTTTTTTTTTTTTTTTTTTTTTATAGGTTCATTCTTGGTAAAAAATATGCCATTCTGGTGAATGATGTTGACAAAGGACATGTATGTGTGAGGGCAGGAGGGATATGGAAAACCCCTGGATCTTTCTCTCAGTTTTGTTATAAACCTAAAACTGCTGGGGAAAAAAAAGCCTTTAAAATGTACAAATACACAGATAGAACTTGCGTAGCACTTAGGACATGACGCCAATTAAGAAGTTTTAAATTCTAAAAATTCCATGCCCACATGACTTTTCAGTAGTATCTTTGATTGGATGTAACTATTTAATTTTTGAACATGCTTAATATCTTTAGGAATTTAACCTCAATTACAAATATTCTTCTGGTTCCTAAGCTAAAGGGTATCTGTGAGGTTAAAATCATGTAAGTCTTCCTGAGCACTGATGTAGCTGAAATTATTACACGACATGTCTGCTTTATGTTTACCAGATTGCTTTTAACTTGGTGAGTCAATTCCAGCCATCAGACTTGTTTGTTCTAAGTAAATAATCTTCCATCTCCAGAAGCATTTTTCATAGGTCCATAAACAGCCTTTTTCTTTAAAAAAATATGAAGTTCTGGAATAGCAACTGTTCTTAAACAGTCTTCGTTTTTGTTGATGCTGATGTTTAGGTGGGGTACTATCATGTTAGATACTGTATGAAGAATGCATATTCAGGAGGAGAGAAGCGACTAGTGGTTAAGTAACAGGCTTCTTGGTCCCACCTGCCTGCTTGAAGAGCTATTGATTTCAACATTATGTCAGATATAAAGGTAGAAATGTCTCTGCACTATGGTTTAGTGGGGCTTGTGTTTGGTGATCTGTCCTGTTGGAGCTTTGTATGTATGGATTTAATTTTCTGTAAATGATGGGTCTTATCCACCAGGGGAGGATTCTGAACTGTGTATGGACTGTATGCAGGGTAGGGGAGTTGTGAATCTTGGGTTGTAATGCTAAACATATCCCATAGTTCTGTATTAATTTGAGCATACTAATTGGTGTAATAAACAACCCCCAGAGCTCACTGGGTTATGACCATAAAGGTTTATTTCTTGCTCACAATACAGTTCAGTGAGGATAGGTGGGGGACCTGTTTCTTGCAATCACTGAGGGATTTCTGTCTCTTTATTCCAGTGGCTCTGCCATATTATAGGGCTTTTTGACCCACCGGATCATTTCCAGCCAACTCTCAGGGAGGGTGGGAAATGCAACCCAGCATTGTTCTCTGGAGGGAGAGAAAAAGTTTTAAGCATCCAGCCATTACATCTGCGTCCTGACTTTAGTTTCTAATCCACTTGACAAAGGAGCTGCATTTCTTTTGGTGAGAGTTTTATTGTTAGAGTTTATGCCAAAAACTATACCATTCACTTGCCTGTCTTATGTAGAACCCTGCGCATAGATTCCTGGAAGAACTGTTTTTCTCCTAGAAACACAACTAAATATGTTGGGGCTGTGTCTGATATCTAAAGCTTGATGAGGATTCTGAATACACTATATTTTCCATAAGGCCAGTTTGAACTATTCTTAACTACTCTATATGGTTAACTGTTTCTTCAGAGGCATGCTTCATCAAAGCACTAAAATTATGCCGACAGAGCTGGAAATGTTCTTTGAAGAGCATCCTATCATCTTCCTTATAATTTTGGTTTTTATTTAACACTTAGCTCCCAAAGTGGGGCCATGGCAATATCTTTGAGTTATAACTCACATCAGGCCTTCGAGGAGTTTGTGATGCTATTTTATTGCTGGCATACAAAATCAGCGAGGTTAACTGTACTGCTAGAGGTCACACAGTGAGTCAACGACTGAGCTATGATTAGCGTTGACAGCTGGTGAGCTTCTAGGCTGTTGCTAACTGAGCAACATTGACATTCATTCTCATTTGACTTTGCATTTCATTTTCAACTATTTATTCATTTTGAGGCCTCTTTAAGAAACTTTTTAGGGATATTGTGGGACTGAGCAAACTTTCTATAAATGCTTTGGGGAGAGTCCTTTAGCTCCCTTCCCTTCTCCTCATTTTTCAGCTTAATAGTTAAATTACGTTTATGTTCGGAAGGCTTCCTGTAGGTAGAGTTTTGGCAAATTAAGAAGAAAATAGATGTGTTAAGTTAGGCAATGTTAATTTTACTTACTTCCTTTATTTTGTAATTTGTGGTTTTTCAACAAAGAACTTCTGAGATCTAATTATATGCTTGTGAGTACGAATAGAAACGTTATAAAAAAGTATGTATTTGAAGAAATAATTCTCAGAGAAATGGAAAGTGTGCATCATAAATTTGACCCAGAGCTATTTTGAACATCAAGTTAAAATGTAGCCGAGGGCCATCTGGATTGTCAAGCTGGGAAATGATCATTTGGCTCATGGGGTCAGCATTTTATTTACCTGCAAGGGATGGGAAAAGGGTGAACCCCCTGTATCCACTTCCAGATGTATGTGTTGGGGAAGTTTTTAAGGAAGAGTTGTATTTCATGGAACTTGACTGCCCAGGTGGCTGGCCATAGGCTGGCCACCGTCCCAAACACTTCTGAGTTCACTGATGGTCATCAACAGCTCACTGCACTGCTGGTGTCAGAGAGGCTGATGGATTGAGGGGCCAGGTAACCTACATGTAGAGGCAAAGAGAGCCTAGCACAGCTGAGGTCATGGGATGTGGAGTCAAACCTGGGATCAAATTGTGATTCTCTCAGTTACTTGCATAAGGAATAACTGAACTCACTTTCCCCAGTGGTCAAAGAATGCCTCCATTCTGTGGTAATGATGAGACCGATAGGAGCTAGTTCATTAGAGTGTGGGGACCAGTAGCAGCCCAGCAGGCCCCAGTGCCATTTCTTCCCTCTCTGGCCTCCCTGAGCTCAGGCTTCCTCTCCAGATCCTCTAGTTCTCGGCAGGCTATTGCAATTGAAGAGCAATATCAAGTTGAGACACCTCCAAATATATCGTTTCTGAAATATTTATTTGAAAACCAATAAAACATATCCCCCAAACCTCAGATCATGTAGTCAATTATGATGTGAGCTTATCTGAAGTAGATTCAGACAGAGCCAAAGGATTTTCCCTCCTTTTGAGCTATAAAAAAGGTTTACAATTTAATAGTTTGGATATATCATGATTGCTAGTAAGAGAGCTTCTCTGTGATTTCTCAAATGAATCACAGCCACATAAAGGCTGGATAGCACCTTCAAGGTGAACTGGGGCACTGATCTCAGTCACCCCAGAAGGAGGGACTTGTTTTCTCTTCTCTGGTCCCCAATGGAGATGATAGTCTACCCATTAGCAACTGTTCCTACAGAGTCATTGTAAGTCCCTCACCGAGGATGTTCACAGTGAGAAATGTTGCTTACTGCCATGTAAGTACAAGATAAAACATCATTGTTTAGAATCACGAAGTGATTCAGGAGGTGAGGGCCATTAAAACATGTTAAGATTCACTGTAAAGAGATGCAGGTTGCGTCTTCTTTCTAGGAAAATACAAATATTGTTGGTCTTTTTCAGTGACAACAAAACGCAAAGCAATTTCCCTGAAATATAACAGTTCCATTAGCAATATGTGATTGAATCACATAATATGGGAGAGAGTGAGAGTGATAGTTACAGTACAAAGTGATTTGCATGAAACCCTACTTTATACTCCAATTATTAATGTACATGATTACAGGACAACCAGGTTATTAATTGCCTGTGGTCTTTAAATATGCACTTCTTTCAGAAATAGACACTAATTATTAGATCTTGTTTTCGGTCTCACCTGAAGTTGCAAATGTCTAGGATTTTTTTTTTTTTTTTTTTTTTTTTAATTTGCAAGTCTAATGGTGCACAGACATAGTAAAACTGATCTGATTCTGAACCCTGTTCTGTTCTCTGGGATATAAACTCTCAAAGATTATGAACTTGGCTTTCAGCTTCCTGTAGGTGTTCACAGGTACTAGTCTCTTGACAAAAACTACGTGTTTACTATCAGAATTCTGGAGGAATTTTATCTTTTTAAAAAGTCGATGAACATTTGCTTACAAGTTTAAAAAAATGCCTACTTCCCCAAAGACCATCATAATTTAATATCAGAAATAACAACATCAACATCTTGTGGCTTTAATGGCCGAATCATAGTATTGGGCTTGTCTTGTCTCTAGGCCAGAGTCAGCAAACTTCTCTGCCTGCAGGGGCTACACTGGGTGAGATAAAAGCCTGAAACCAGTGAGTGAGAGCCCTGGACTAAAAAGACCGCACAATCCCTGCCCGAGGGCAGCAGCAGCTGTGTACTTGCCACAGATTCATCTCAGAAATCATCGTTCTATGAAATATAGCAACTTTTAAGTATTGGAATATGTAACTCGTGTTTTCAAGAAAGTAGTCTGCTGCGCAAAGAAATACATTAGGATGACTTCTGGTTTTAGCACATGCTGTTCCTACTTCCTTTCCTGTCTTGTTACCTATCTAATGCCTCTTAGTCTTTCTTGACTTGATGTAGCTATAATTTCCAGGAAATCTGGATGAGCCGTGCCTCCTGTGGCTCTTGTAGCCTCCTCTCTATCTTAAATCTTCCTGTTAAGCGATATTATGATTGACCGATTATCTTTTTGTTTTGTCCTCCAATCTACAGACTTCCCGAGGACCTCTAATACATATCGATTGGATGAGTAAGTGACTGTGGGTCAGGTGTCTTGTCAGGACACATGAGTTTTGGTCTCGCAGATGATTTAGGGCATGTTGCCATTCCAAGGTTTCTCCCAGAATCTCTGGGTCAGTCTTTTAATGGGGCTTATCTCCCGGATTCCTGCATAATCAAACTGCCTGCAAAAAGAGCTGGTCTGAGAAGATTTGGAGCACAAATAGCTCTGTTCTTTTTTTTTTTTTTAAAGATTTTTATTTATTTATCTGAGAGAGAGAATGGGAGACAGAGAGCATGAGAGGGGGAGGATCAGAGGGAGAAGCAGACTCCCCGCCGAGCAGGGAGCCCGATGCGGGACTCGATCCCGGGACTCCAGGATCATGACCTGAGCCGAAGGCAGTTGCTTAACCAACTGAGCCACCCAGGCGCCCCCAAATAGCTCTGTTCTTAAAGCACATTGTTACTTACCACCACTGTTTTATTCTAGCTGCTTTTCTCTTCTTTATTTGCCATCAGCCAACATATTCTAGGGAAGGTAGAGTGCAGATGTGTTTTTGAGACTCAAAGCCATATGAAGCCATATGAGTCTCTCTCTTGTCATAATTATAAGTAGGGCCTTAGGCTGTGTTTACTGCCTCTAAAATAAACTTGGTGCTTAGCTTCTCAGTTGCAACACTTCCCCAGCTTTTATGGGAAAAAATATAAACAAAAATAAAATGTTGTTTTAAATGTAGTGTCAGAAATTAAATAAATTACCCTCAATAGTGCTGTATCTTTTAAAAAATTTTTTTTGGAAGAACTTTTCAGGAAAGCATCCTCCACAACAAAACCATACTAAAAAACCAAAAACTTTCTGCGTTTGGTTACTGGTGATCTCTCATCCTATTCTAACTGATAAGTCTGTCTCCTTATTTTTTCCTCACATTATATATCGTCTGTGTGGTGTAGCAATATAAAACTTAGTCTGTGGGCAGGCTGTGCAGGTGCAGGTCTCAGCTCTTCCATGTACGAGCTGCATTAATCATGGGCCATTACTTAGCTTTCGTTTGTCTCAGTTACTTCTGTAAAATGGAGAACAATAGTACTCAATTCATGGGGTTATTGTGAGGATTAAATTAGTAGAAAAAAGTAAAATGTTTATAGTAGTACCTGACACATAAATACTATATACATATTTGCTTTTTTTTTTAAATTGAAGAATAATTGACATATAGCATTGTATTAGTTTCAGGTGTACAACGTAGTGATTCAGTATTTATATACATTACCAAATGGTCACCCCAGTAAGTCTAATTACCATCCATCACCATACAAAGTTGTTACAATATTATTGATTGTATTCCCTGTGCTGTACATTGCATCCCTGTGTCTTATTTATTTCATAACTGGAAGATCAAACCTCTTAACCCCTTCATCCCTTTTTGCCCATCTCTCCCAAACCCGTACCCTCTGGCAACCATCAGTTCATTTTCTGTATCTTGGAGTCTTTTTCCATTTTGTTTGTTCGTTTGTTTTGTTTTTTTAATTCATATAGTATTTGTCTTTGACTTATTTCACTTAGCATGGTATCCTCAAGGTCCATCTATTTTGTCACAAATGGTAAGATTTCTTCTTTCTCTATGGCTGAGTAGATATATATATATATATATATATATAATATATAGCTACATTATATATATATATAATGGAATAGCTCACACACACACAAACATGTACACACCCCACATCTTTGTTATCCATTCAACTAATGTTTTCATTTTCTTCAGATGAATACCCAGAAGTGGAAATGCTGGATCATATGATATCTCTATTTTTTAATTATTTGAAGAACCTCCTTACTGTTTTCCAATTTATATTCCCACCAGCAGTGTATGAGGGCTCCCTTTTATCCACATCCTTGCCAACACTTGGTATTTCTTGTATTTAAAAAAAAAAATTATGTATTTATTTATTCTTTTATTTATTTATTTTGGAGGGGGGGCAGCTCAAAGGGAGAGGGAGAGAGAGAATTTTAAGCAGGCTCCACACCCGGTGTGGAACCTGATTCAGGGCTCGATCTCACAACCCTGAGATCATGACCTGAGCCAAAATCAGGAGTCAGATACTTAACTGACAGAGCCACCCAGGTGCATTAACACCTTTATTTGTTTTTTTAAAGAAAGCTCCATGCCGGCGATGGAGCCAGGTGTGAGGCTTGAACTCACAACCTTGCGATCAAGACCTGATCTGAAATCAGTAGTCAGACGCTTAACCAATTGAGCTATACAGGTGCCCCCTATTTTTTGATACTAGCCATTCTGACAAGTATCACATGATATCTCATTGTGGTTTTGATTTGCATTCCCCAGACGGTTAGTAATGTTGTGCATCTTTTCATGTGCCTGTTGGCTATCAACACATGTCTGCTTACTTTTTTTTTAATTTTTATTTTTTTAAAGATTTTATTTATTTATTTGAGACAGAGAGAATGAGAGAGACAGAGAGCACATGAGGGGGGGAGGGTCAGAGGGAGAAGCAGGCTCCCCGCTGAGCAGGGAGCCCGATGCGGGACTCGATCCCGGGACTCCGGGATCATGACCCGAGCCGAAGGCAGTCGTTTAACCAACTGAGCCACCCAGGCGCCCCTGCTTACTTTTTTTAAAGTCAAGTTTATTGAGGTATAATTTACATTATGCAGTATAATTCATCCTGTATAATATAGTTCTATTAGTTTTGGCAAGCACATACAGTCATATAACCACCACCACAGTGAAGATAGAGAACATTTCTATCCTCCTCAAAATTTCTCTCATGCTCTTTGTAGTCAGTGTTTCCCTCCCCCTGTCCTCAGACCCTGACAGTCACTGATCTGTTTTCTGATCCTATACTTCTGCTTTTACAGAAGATCATGTAAATGGAATCATGTCATATAGAGACTTCTTAGTCTTTCATTTAGCCCAGGGATTGGCAAACTTTTCTGTAAAGGCCCAGGTAAGAGTCAATGTTTTACGTTTGCAGGCCATACCATCTCTGCTGCAACTTCTCCACTTTGCTGTTACAGTCATGGACTATCCACGAATGATTGGGTGTGGCTATGTGCCAATAAAATTTGGTTTATTTAAACAGATAGCAGCCAGATTTGGGTGGAAAACCATAATTCGCTGACCCCTAACTTAGCAGAATGCATTTGAGATCCATTAATGTTGTCAGGTCTATCAGTGATTTATTCTTTTTATTGCCAATTATTGTTCCATTGCATAAATATAGCACAGTTTGTTTAGTCATTCACCAGTGATAAATAAAGCCACTGTAAACATTTGCTACAGGTTTTTGTGTGAACACAGCTTTTGATTTCTCTTGAGTAATTACCTAGGAGAGGATTGCTGGGTTGAATGGTATGTGTTTACTTTTATAAGAAACTCAAGTTTTGGGGCACCTGGATGGCTCAGTCGTTAGGCGTCTGCCTTCAGCTCAGGTCATGATTCCAGGGTCCTGGGATCGAGCCCCGCATCGGGCTCCCTGCTCTGTGAGAGGCCTGCTTCTCCGTCTCCCACTCCCCCTGCTTGTTTTCCCTCTCTCGCTGTCTCTCTCTCTGTCAAATAAATAAATAAAATCTTTAAAAAAAAAAAAAGAAACTCAAGTTTTCCAAAATGGCTATATCATTTTGCATTTCTGCCAGCAATATAAGAGAGTTCCAATTGTGTTGTATTTTCACCTGCACTTGGTATTGTCCACCTTTTTTTTTTTTTTTTGGTTAAGTTCAGTCTACTGTAAAAGACTGTGAAGAATCTTAGAAACTAAGGTAAAGATGCTTACCTGTAACCTAACTTAAACTGGAAGCTCTTGAAGGCTTTTACACATGGAAATGACATTATTTGGGTTTTAAAATGATGACCCCACCTGCAGTATGGAGACCGACGTGGAGGTAGACATGGTGAATATGTAAAGACCTGTGACTTGAAAAGTGGCAATGAAGATGAAGTGACTGGGCCTGGGACATTTTTAGGAGGCGGAACTGATAGTACTCAGTGATTGATCAGATATGGACTTAGGAGAGTGGCCTAAGCAACTAGATGCAAAATGGTGCCTTCCCTGATGAACATTGGTAGGGAAAAAGTTTCAATTTTGAGATATATGTGAGACATCCAAAGGGAGGTACCAAATAGGTAGTGTGATGTCTGGGTTCTGGGATAGGGGAGCAAAATTGGAAGTCAGTGTGGTGTAAAGTTATATGACCATATGGAGGTAGAAGAAATTCTCTATAGAGTGTCTCTACAGAGAGACCTCCAGAGGAAACTAGGAGAGAGTGCTTAAGAGAGGCTGGAAAGAGAGAGAGAGCTCAGCTCAGACCGTTGTCTCTCAGATGCCAACGTGAGTGAACAGAAAGTTGTGTGCTGAGGTGACAGCTAAGATGACGGATAAAATGTGCTGACTGGATTTCGCAGCAAAGTGGACATGAGTCAGTTTTGGTGGTGGTGGTGGTGATGGTGTGTATATGAAAATGAAGATTAGAATGAATTGAGGAGTTGGTTGAGTGAGTAGGAGGTGAGGCAGTAGAAAAAGCAAGGGTGTACAGGACTTTCCAGAATTTTTAGGATGGTAAAAACATATGTAAGAGGCATTTTTTTTTTTTTTTTTTTATTCTTAAGGTGAGTTGAGATAGAGTGTACTGGGCGGGGGGTGGGGGGAAGGATGAGACAAGGGACAAAGACAGAGAAACAGTGCATGCAGTCCGTGGTATTGAGAAGCCCACAAGGCATGAGGGGTGCCCATCAGACCCAGCATACTTGCTAAGGAAGAAATTCAGTTGAGTTTAATATTCATAGTTACGACCTGTTAGCAGAGTAGAACAGGTGCCTTTTAGTGTTACCAAGTTCTAATGACTTATATCATGATATAGTCCTTAAATTTATTTCTTCAGTATTTCTATAAAACTTACCAAGCAGAAAATGTCAGCATTTTTTTTTTTTTTTTAATGTGTGAAAATGCTCTGGCAGTTTAGTCACTTGTCAGTCTTATGTCCAAGTACTACCCATCTGTCATGGCCCAGTTGAATCCTCAGATGAAAGACCCTCCCTCCCTGACCAGAACAGTCATAGCCTGGTGTTTCTTTGCTTTACTTTGGCATTTGTTCTTTCAACATACTTTTATATATGTATATACTGCATATATATATGTGTGTGTGTATAAAATGTATATATTTAAAACTCTTCTTCTTTTTCTTCTACTTCCTCCTTCTCCTCCTCTTCCTCCTCCTCCTTCTTTGATGATAGAAGGCCAAGCCCGTGACAGAAAAATGTCATGTTCCCCTAAAACCTAGTAGTTACATTTATTTAGTTATGGTAAATGTATGTAAATATGTATGTAAATGTGAACATGGGGAAATGGTTATTAGTAGATAAGTGGAGGAGTTGTATAAAGGAGAATAAGATTTTTGTGGCTTGCATCTGGATTATATAGCCTGAAAAATTATGGCACCTGATTATAATCTCTTGTTTTTATGAGACTTAGGAAAGTGTGTTTTAAAAGTTCCCTTTTACGTGCCATTAAATGATTAAATTATTTAATAAGTAATAGCAACAACTCAGTGGTGGTACTTCACAATTGACCAACTACTCTCCTATCATTCATCCATCAGACTGAGGACGACTCAGAGATGTAGAGCTAGAGACATCACAGGGGTTTATCCCATTCTACAAAGGAAGAAACCAACGCCCAGGGAGATAATGTGTCAAAAGTCATATACTGGTAAACAAAAGAGTGCTGAGACCAAAGCCAGGACCCTCTGATCCAGGTTTCTTTCAGTGTCCTCTGTGGCTTCTAGATTTCTTTTTATAGAAATCCAATTGGCCTGACAATAATTAAATTCAATTTTAAGGAACAACTTGGTTTCTTTTATTCAAATGAATAAAAAAAATCACTTATCAGAACAATATTATGCTTGGAGTTAAAGTCACTGTTTCTTGAACAGGCTTTGGCCTTGTGGTTCAGAGCTTCCTATGTGGCCCCTACAGCAGAATGGGAAAAACACTGCCGGCGTTACACTGATGCTGGGATTTAGAGGAAGGAAAATCGAAGTTACATACCTGTGGATAACTAACTGTTAGAGCAACCCCAGCCAGCACTGTTCACTATAGTGATTAAACCTACTATTAGCATTTTACTTATCTATTTTTCTGGGCTTTTGATTCTAATTTCTGGCAACTTTTTTTTTTTTTTAAGACCATCATTTTTTTTATTAAGGACAATAGCTTACCTTCTAATGAAAGAAAAACTAGAAACAGGGAAGGTCATTATCCTTTGGGGGGGCTATTGCTGGCTTTATTTTATTGTTAAAGCTTTCAAAAATTGAAATAGTGTATATTAAATATATAAAATATATAATTTTATATTAAAACATTTAATGGGGAAGCCTTTGACTAAAATCCTTAAAAAAAATCATTTCTGTTGGCCATAGCCGATCATTTGAACAGGACAATAACTTCCGTTAAGCGGATTCTTCTTTGATTATACTGACCTAAACTCATAGACCTCCAAGCTCTAGAATCTGTTTTTGCCAGGGGAATTAAGGAGTGAAGAACATACCCTTTTAAGAAATTGCAGAAAGGCATAAAGTGCTTTTTTCCTCCTCCTTTCAACACTTTAAAATGTTATCTGAATGAATTACTGCTGTGGGGTAAAACATTTCCTTCTGTTCTCCTATAAATTGTCTTCAACTAGGTATTTGGGAATTGCTGTACAGTGTGGGAAATAGTTGAACGTGGCTGTTTATGAACCCAAAACAAGCAGTTGATACACTGAATCTGAAACCAGGTGTTCCCTGCCTAAATAGTTGTGGCTTATTAAAACAAAACAAAATATCCCCCCCACCCCCCCACCTCCCGAATTGTAAGGACTTTTCTTTTCTACAGGGCAGTTAGTCCTGTGGCACCACGTGGACTTTGGACTACGGCCGAGCTTTGGTATTGCTCGTCTTCATTACACATCTTTTTAGAACACCGGGAGGTGTCTTGCGTTGGTGTTCCCATGAACAATTAAAAGCAGACTTTGGATTCTTTCTTACACCAGGTGAACCTGGCCTATGTCGAAGCAGCCCAGTGCATCTCAGAACCTGTTAACAGGGAGCCTCCTTCCAGAGAAGCTCAGCTGCTGACTTTGCAGAACATGTCCGAATTCGATATCCTGGTCATTGGAGGAGGGGCAACAGGGTGCGGCTGTGCCCTGGATGCCGTCACCAGAGGTGAGTCCCCACGTGGATGGAGGTTTTCCGGAGGGCGGTTTCGGCTCCGCCCACCCTGGCCCCCAGTCAAACAGGCAGCGTGCCCTCTAGGCTCGCGAAGTCACTTTCTGCTGCCTCGCCGGGTTTTCCAACCGTGGAGAAGCACTTTCATAGTTTCTCAATTTGGGGCACTCGCACAATTTTAAAATTAAACATAGCTGGTATTTTACGCGTAAAGGAATTTCTTTAAAAAGAAAACTTTAAGTTCCTATGAATTCATGAATTTGCTGTTCTTACTTATTTCTAATCTCCTAAAGTCAATACCTTTTAATGAAATAAAAATATTTGTATATGGCCTGAAATCACTTCGGTGTCAGTAAAGGGTAGAAAAGATTTATTAAAATGAGATAATCTAATAAAATAAATCTTTTTGTTCCTATATCTCTTAAAAGCGTTTCTCCCAGTGAAATATGGACTTCAGTTTGGGAGACTGGAGTTTATGCGAATTTATGATGGAAAAGACTGTTGCTAACCTGTAGTTCTGTCTCAGGCACCCAATTGGTCAGCATTAGGAAAGGCATGATGAGAAGCTCTTTAAAAATGGAAACACGACATGTAAAGAAAGAAATTTTAGTATGGAACACCGAAGCTCTTCCACGTGATATATTTGATAAAATAATTTGATTTTTGCCTGTGGTTATTATTACTTTGGAGTTTGGGGTGAAGGAAATCTGGGTGCATATCCTGGCTCAGTGGCTTTATTAGATGTGTTTATAGTTGTGAACACACCCACATGCACTCACTTGGGCAAATTCCTTAATTTCTGTAAGGTTCCTCGTCTTTCCAATAAGAAAAAAATACTTTCTTTGAATGATTGTTGTGAGGATTAATCGTAAAGACTGCTTAAAACAGTGCTTGTCACACAAAATAGAAGCTCAATAAATTATAGATAGCTGCCATTTTTATTTTTTTTATTTTTATTTTTAATTTTAAGTAGGCTCCACATCCAACGTGGAGCTTGAACTCATGCCCCTGAGATTAAGAGTCGCATACTCTACCACCGAGCCAGCCAGGCGCCCCTCTAACTGCCATTATTAACATGAAGGCAAAAGACTTTTATTTTTTTAATTATTATTTTTTAAGATTTTATTTCTTTATTTTAGAGAGAGAGCACTAATGTGCATGAGAGCCTGGTAGGGGGAGGTGGGTGGGGAGGAGAAGGGATGCAGCGTGTGGAGCCCACATGGGGCTCCATCCCATGACCCTGAGATCACGACCCTGAGATTAGGACCTAAGACCATGACCTAAACCGAAAACAAGAGTTGGATGTTTAACCAGCTGAGCCACCCAGGTGCCCCTAAGGCAAAGACTTTAAGAACCACTGGTCCTGGAGAAATAATCTTTGTGGTATCCGTAGATGTATCCAGTTGGGCTGGGCACTGCTGCGTGTAATTTGGACTCTGGGTTATTTTAGTTACTGTATAAGGTTCAATATTTATTGCAGTGTCATACTCAATGGTAATAATTTATTCCATGGAATAATTCTTCTCAGATTAAGTTACTGCCACATCCACCCTAGACTTACATTTAGTTGCCTTACATACCTGGTAGAATTTACTGGTAAGAAATGAATAAATTTGGCAAGATTTAGGCACATGCGCCACAAACAGGAAAGTGCCCTAGATTTACTATGATAGCATAGGACCTGCACTGAAGTTTTGATCCATGGAGACTTCGCAGCTTAGGTCCTTCTTGTCACTTCTAAATAATGGTAAATTCAAATATAGGTCTTGGAATTTATTGTGTTGTCAGGCAGGCCCCAATTTTCATAGAACTCCCCGTTTCCATCCATGGTTCATAATTTGTGCCGCATTATTCTCGGACATATTAAATAAACCAGCTGGAAAGAATGGTTGCAGTTATCTCAAGATATTAGAACTCACCTCTCTCCCCGGAGGCCTAAGGAGGAGAGTGGACAGGGAGGGCATGTTTGTAAGGAAGGAAGGAGGGGAGGTCTTGTTTGGGGCTACCCCTCCCAGGAGTTAGAATTGATCAGGTGGCAATTTTCTGTCTTAGCGGATCATTTCTCCAGTAGGATTCAGAAAAATACATTTTTTTGGTGTTTCCAGTTATGTTCGTGTTATGTATTGAAATATAGAGCAATTTTTAAAAATTATAGTTCCACAAATATTCACAGACTGCCTGTTGGATGCATGGCGGTATGCAGGATACTAATGAGAATACAAACTGGATTGACAGCCGACACCTTTAAGGTGCTCACAGTTCTGCTTGTCTGTATAGACTTGGTTACATCATGGAGAATATGTGCCTTTCAAAAGGTGTATGGACGGGCGCCTGGGTGGCTCAGTTGGTTAAGTGACTGCCTTTAGCTCAGGTCATGATCTTGGAGTCCCGGGATCGAGTCCCGCATCGGGCTACCTGCTCAGCAGGGAGTCTGCTTCTCCCTCTCCCGCTCCCCCGTCTTGTGCTCTTTCTCTCTCTCACTCTCTCTCTCAAATAAATAAATAAAATCTTTAAAAAAAAAAGGTGTATGGACATTCTGGATCTATAAAGCTGAGAGTCGTTATATCTGCAGAGGATGGTCAGGAGAAAGAAAGCTGCTATTTTGCATGGGTAGAATTTTAATAGGCAAACATTGCTTAGTGAAAGTGTCGCAATATGAGGGAACACATGGGAGGAAAAACATGGAGTCAGTGTGTGAGGGAGAGAGCACGGTTCCCTTTGGAGGAGCATCAAGCTGTGTAGAGGGGGATATGAGAGAAGGTGGGGAGGTGGGGCTGGGCCTGGTATGCCAGAAGAAGGCCTTTGGACTTTTCTGAATGGGCCACTTTGAGACCCTGAAGAGCATTTTTGGTGATGAGGAATGGATAGGCCGTAAGGAAGGAGCTGGGCTGCTCATAAGCTTTTAAGAGATCTAGAGACAGACAAAACAGCAAGGAGGTAACTTTCTAGAGGAACAATCTGAATATTTCTGGGGACTCAGAGGAAAAAACCTGTACAGGAGGAGAACCTTAATATGCAAGTAATAGAAGGCAACATGTGGAACAAGGATATCAAAGATGTGTCTTAGGTTTGGCAGGGAGGTAAGAGACATCTCTTGGAGACAGGAACAAAGGGTAAAGATTCTAAGATATAAAAAAGGGAGCTTGTGTGACCACAAAGAACTATTTTTATTCACAAAAAAACAAAGAGAGATGTTCTACTTACAGCTAGGAGTAGGGGACTTCCATGTAGAAAAGATTTAGAACTACTGTACAGAGAATGTGATAGGGAATAAGGGGTCACTTTGCTGTGGTTAGAAAATGTAAATTTATTTTCTATGCAGGGTGTGTGTATGTGTATGTGTGTGTGTGTGTGTGTCTTGTATTGTTTAGAGCAGAGACAGAGAAAATACACAGTAGGATAGAATGCGGAATGGAGAACTGACTGGATATCAGAGAAAAGATTCTATGAAGGCAGAGGGGATTGTTTAAATGGAGACCTACAACCGGTAGGGGGGGGTTGAGGGGTGTTGGAGAGCCAGCTTCCGTCAAAGAGTTAGGGTAGGTTGAGGGACTGAGGGTAATGATAATGATGCGACCCCTGTTCAGTGCCTTTTCTTCCTTTCAAAAAGTCTTGCTTTCTAGATTTATATCTTTTTCAAAGCCTAGACAAGATCATACTATAGTCATTACTTTGTAGTGTGTTACTTTCAAGTAACAGTATATTTAATCATGTCTATGCTATTCATTCTTTTTAATGGCTGAAGAATTCATCCCAAGGATGTTCTTGTTAATGATTCTTTAGGTTTCAAGTTTTTTGTTTGTTTGTTTGTTTTTCCTATTTAAAACAAGATTGTTTGTGAGTTGAGTACTGATCCAGCTCTGAGAATAAACAGATTAGTAAGATGTGGTTTTTGTCCTCCAGGGGCTTATAGTTTGTTAGTCTTTGCTGAACAAGTGCGTTTTTTCTTTGGGCAGTGAAGGACATTCGGTAGTGATGAGGACATGAACTGGTGCATGAGCTGATGACCACAGTCAAGTGAGGGGAGTGATGGAGATGGTGGTGATGATGATGACTTTGGGAAGATAAGAGGTTCCAGAGCCTGGCTGTTGACCAGATTTTAAATTTTTATAGTTAGTAGTGATTGACTGAATGTCTTATATATGGAGCTTTATATCTATGGAATATCCCTTATAAAAGGGATGGATAAACCTTAGTTTGTATTTCTTTTATTATGCTGGTAGCCCTTGGGGGGGGTAGGATTTATAATTAAAATGTATAGAGATGCTGAAGTTAATCTGTATTTATCCTTTTACTACAATTTCTGATCATATCAGTAGCCCTCTGAAGTGTGAAATAATCATGGGCATTTGGTTAATGAATTGTGCATTGTTGCTGTTCATTCATGGAATTTGCTCTTTTATTATATTTGATGCTTCACTTAACAACAAATTTTGCTTTCTCTGCGTTTGATATGTTTTTACCAAATTATTCCTGATTGTATCCATTAATCTTTAGTCACATTTGACAAAAATAAATTACTGTGATCTTTTAAAGTTACCAGTAATAATTAGATTTTTCAGGACATCCAAGTTTGGGGGGAACCACTAGATGTTAGAGGGCTTGTATAGAAATGTTTGCACAAGGTTTTTGATGAAATACTATGCCCAAATGCAATTTTGGTAATGGATAAACAAAGACTATAGAAGGCAGAGAAAAAGTCATGAAGTCTTCCTAATGAACATTTATTTACATTCTTACCCTCTGCCTTTTCTTGGGAATTAATTTTCATTTGTTTCATTTGGGAATATGATTTTATAAACATAATATGCACAATTCTTGTCACGTTCTTCTGCAGATTTCCAGAATCAATAGAAATCGCTTCTCTGTTTAACACTGGGTCCAGTCTCCAGGCAGGAGACCAGTCTTGAAGCGCGCGGCTGGAGGCACTCTGCCCCCAGGGAGAGCTGAAATGAGGAGAATCTGATAAATATAATCACCCCCTCAGGGTTCGTCAAGGTGGTTTTTTTTCAGGTTTTTTTGTTCTTTTATGTATCGGGGATCACCTAGGACATTTTTGGTTTAAAAATCTGATTTATAAGTTTAACCGTTATGGCTTTTAATTCAAATTCCAGAGAAGACTGCCTCTTGCAGGAGGGAAACGTTCATTGTAGTTTTCCTGTTCAAAAAAAGCTATACATACTTTTAGTTTATGAATGGTATGTGTCTGGTAGTTCCTCAGTTCTCAGTTTCAGCTCGTCTAATGCAGTATAGCCCAGTGATTAAGGATACAGGTTGTGGAATTAAAATGAAGTGGGATCTAGTCTTGGCTTCATCATATACTAGCTTTATGAGCTTCTACAAGTGTCTTAACCTTGTAGAGAGCCTCAAGGTTCTCAGACATAAATGAAAGAGAACAATGACACTTTTCTGCTTAAGTAAAGGTTTGTGAGAGGGAGGAGGTGTGTGCATTGTAGAAAAAGAACAGGGAGGGAGAGCCTGGGAAGATAGTGCATTCTGGGAATTACAGGTCGGCTCCTTCACTCCCTTCTACTTCCACCCCTCTACCACCATGATGGAAGAGAAAATCCTGTTTCAGGACAGGAGACTTGCAACAGATGAAGTTTGCAGTTTTCTGAACACTGCTAGTTAGACTCGATTGCAAAGTCCTACTAAAATTAATTGGAAATTTAATGTAATTTTAATTAATATACTGCTTTTCTTTGACAGGAGTTGGGGGCGGGACTTGAAAAATTATGCTAAAGTTTATCTGGAAAAATAAGCCTATGAGATTTACCAGATGAATTCTGAAAAAGAATAATGATGGGGCGCCTGAGTGGCTCTGTTAGTTGAGTGTCTGCCTTCGGCTCAGGTCATGATCCTAGGGTCCTGGGATCAGCCCACATCAGCTTCCTGCTCAGCAGGGAGTCTTCTTGTCCCTCTCCCTCTGCTGCTTCCCCTGCTTGTGCTCTCTCTCTTTCTCTCTGTCAAATAAATAAATAAAATCTTAAAAAAAAAAAAGAATGATAGTAGAAGATATAGAGATCTATCAGATATTAAAGTGTATTCTAAAGCTACTTAAATTAAAATAGTTTGCTAAACAAATATAGAGATAAGCGGAACAAAAGAGCCTAGAAATAGATCTAAATACATAAAATTCAGAATATGGTGAAGTCAGGATTTCAAATCTGTCATTATTAGTTATTTAATAAGTGGTGTTGGAGTATCCACTTTCCCAGGTTTTTGTATGTATATATGTGTGTATGTATATACATGTAAATACATATGTATATATATTCTATTTGTCATATTCCAAGTGAACCAAGGATATAACCATAAAACACCATAAACCTATTAGAAGAAAGTATATGTGGATATTAAAAAAAATGTAGTAAAAAATGTATTTTTAAGCAGGACAACAATAGAGCCATTTTCCTTTTGGAAAATTTTGCTAAATCTGATTTCATAAAAACTAAAATTTATCTATGGCAAAAATAAAATAAACACATGTGAGACTGGGAAAATATTTATAACCTAGCAGACAGGGTTTGTTATATTGTTTTTAACTTTTCTATATCCTTTGCTTTAGTACGTCTATGATAAACAGCTGGATTCTTCTGCGTTTTTTTTTTTTAAGTTTATTTATTTATTTAAGTAATCTCTACACCCAACATGGGGCTTGAACTCATGACCTCAACATCAGGAGTCACATGCTCTTCTGACTGAGCCAGCCAGGAGACCTGTTTTTTTTTTTTTTTTAATGCTTAATAAATAGAATCTATCTTTATTTTTTAATTAAGTTTTTTATTTTGATTCCGGTTAGAATCTATCTTTAACTAGGTGAATTTGATCCATTTAAAGATAGATTTTATCTATTAAGCATAAAGAAAAAAGAATGAAATTTGATCCATTTCCATTTGTTTGGATCCCATATACATTTATTTTGTATTTTTACCTTACATCTTTTATTTTACTTCTTTTCCTTCCTTTCATTCATATGAAATCACTTTTGGATCACTCTGTTTCCATACCTTAAACTCTATACGTAGAATCCTTTCCACGCTCGAGTCCCATCAGAGACTTTTCCCAGAGTCAAATTGAGGCTCTTGACCTGTGTTGATATTGAGCATTGTGCAGACCAATTGCTGAGCCAGCTGGTGGTGCTTTGGCTTAGGTGATGCTCTCTGTGTCTGTCTTCCTACCTCCTAGATATGTCCCCGCAGATAGTCCACAGCCCTGGACGGTGGTCAGCAGAAGCATCTCCACAATCACTTGTACTGGATGAAGCCCTTCTTTAGTTCCCAGCATTCAGGTGGTCAGTCCAGCTTCCTTACCTCTCCTTGCAAGGGGAGACCTGTATTCCTCTTGCCCTTCAGGGATTGAATTTTTGGTTGCTTTTGCCTGTTTTAGACCCAGGGCTCAGCAAGACAGAGGCTTTGGCCTAACCACTCTGCTCTGAATTTCTGCTACATTTCTGATCCAAAGTGTGTTTATTTTTGAGTCAACCACGTTCTTTAAATATACATAGGGATCTGTGTTTGCAGACGAGGAGGAGTTCAAAGCTGAACTCATAATGCCATATTGATCAAAATTTTACTTACAGCAATTTATAATAGCAAAAACCTGAGGTCTGGTTTAATAAATTGGGTACATTCAGTTATCCAAAAGAGGTTTATGCCTATTTTCAGGGAAAATGGCTAAAATGTATCATAAATTGGAAAACAAGTTGTGAAGAATGAGTTTATTAATTCTGTTTGTGTTTAAAGCAAAAAGGTACATAGGTTGTATACTTTCATAAGCATATTAAGTTTCTGGTAATATTTATTTATTTATTTATTTATTTTATTTATTCATTTGAGACACAGAGATACAGAGAGAGAGACAGAGAGCATGAGGAGGGGGAGAGGCAGAGGGAGAAGCAGGCTCCCTGCGGAGCCAGGAGCCTGATGTGGGGCTCCATCCCAGGACCCTGGGATCATGACCTGAGCTGGAGGCAGACACTTAACCATCTGAGCCACCCAGGCGCCCTAAGTTTCTGGTAATATTTAATATGGGACATTTTTATTGTTAACATTGGTTATGTCTGGATTTTGTAACTAGGAAGCCAGTGGTGTGTTAGTCTCTCTTTTCATCCCTTGGATATTCCTCCTCTCTTTGAACACTGGCAGTTTTTATAATAAAAAAATAAAAAGAGGAAGCAACAACAGCAACTCCCTTCTTCCCTCATAACTGCATTACTCTAATTAATGTTATGGCTGAATACATTTTTGTGCCTCCATAATCTGTGTGTACTTAAGGAACACAAAGTATGTTAATGATACATTCTACTGCAAAGTGGTATCTTCATTAATAGTTTATCTGTTTCCTAATATAAATAGCAATAGTATTAAATAACCAATCCAATATTATACAATTATGTAAAATGTTAACATTCATTGTTAGGAAAAACTAGGTCAATGCATAGGATTCATATTGCTGAGGATTAACAAGCCAGGTTTACTTTGCACTGTAGAGTGTTATTTTTTTAGGGAATTGATTTTTCATATAAAATGTTCAGCCTTTGGGTTAGTCCCTTGTCTTATTAATGGCATTGGCTTTCTGAAATCCAAAGGTAAGTACCCAAAACTTTTCTAAAAAAAGATAAACTTTCCTTTCCTTAAACTACATCATTTTTCCTTCATGGGGCATGTGGCTTTAATACTTATGCTATGGTACTAATGTACAGAGTGTCTAAATTTTTTGATTTGTATATTACCTTGGTGCCTCCGCTAGGTAATTTACAGGGATTTATCTCTCCTTTCTATTTAAAAATATCTAAATAATGCCATATCTGAAAATTTATTCTAATGAAATAATTAAAAATGCAGAGTTTAAACGAAAATATGTTGCAGTAATATCTGTGATAGTGAAGGTATGAAATAACCCAAATGTTCAAAAATAGGGAATTGAATATAAATCATTGTAAATATTTAATGTAATACTATTCATACATTAAAAATAACATTATAGAAAAATATGTATTGACATGGAGAGATGTTTACAATAAATAATGTTAAATGAAAAAAATGGAATATATCATATGATCCTATTTTTGTAAAAATGTACATATGTGATTATATACATGCATAGAAAATGCGAACGTTTAAATGTTCACAAATGTCAACTGTGGTTATCTCTAAGCAGTGCGATTACAGGAGAGTTTTATTTTGTTCTCTTTACTTCTCTGCATTTATTATATTGAGCATGTTTTCATGCATAATAAGATAATCAGTAAAAGGTATTAAAATATACTTCTGTTCTATATCATGTTGTGAAAGTTAAATGTCGTACTATTCTTCCCCTTAGAAGGTAATTACTCCTCTGTATTCATCCAACTGTCTTGAGCCACAAATTGGTTTAGCTGGAAGTGCTTGGTAGCTAGATGTTCTCACTCAGGTCAGCAAAGGCAAAGCTGTAAAGAGCCGTATTTAGTTCATGCCCCTTGCCACACATCCCTCAGAATACAATTTGAACTTGCTAAAAGATGGGTTGAAGATGACGGAAAGGCAGATTTCAGTTGACTTTATTCTTCCACTGTAGCTAACCTTGTTATCCACCTAAGATTTTCAGAGTCATTTCACTCCGAATATTAATACTTCACCACTGTCATGAAATTCCTGTGAATACCTACTAAAAGCAATCAATAATAAAAAAATAAATAAAATAACAGTACCACTCCTAAATGTTCTGGTTCATCTCAGCAGTGATAGAGCTCATTGCTTTCCATAAAAAGTAACTGCTAAGAAGAAAAGAAAAAAAAAACTATTCCTCATAAAATCTTGAACTAGTTTAGTTGAATTACTGTAAATGCACAGAGAGGTCAGCCCTTCATTGCTAGGCACGTGGGATGGCCATTCTTTCTACTCTGAGGGAAGATCTTCCCGAGCTCCTCAAATCCACAGCCAGGAGTAGTTGCCTTTTTTTTTTTTTTTTTTTTAAATATTTTATTTATTTATTTGACAGAGAGAGAGAGACAGCGAGAGAGGGAACACAAGCAGGGGGAGTGGGAGAGGGAGAAGCAGGCTTCCCGCGGATCAGGGAACCCCATGCGGGGCTCGATCCCAGGACCCTGAAATCATGACCTGAGCCGAAGGCAGACGCTTAACGACTGAGCCACTCAGGCGCCCCCAGGAGTAGTTGCGTGAAGCCTGCGTACATTATTTTTGATGTCCTTCAAACTTAATTATTTTATCTAAGAGCGCAAAATGTTAGCATTAAATGTCACTTAAAAATACTGTTCAGTGTCTTTAAAAAGGTAAAACAGTACCCTCTTTTCACTTCCTTACTTTATACTTAAAGTATCAGAAAGCTGAGCTCTTAATTTTGGATCAGTAATTTTTGAGAGGAGGAAAATTTTGGATTTTGAGGGGTGAAACAGAAAGGAACATATTAGATAATGGAACTGTGCAAGATTATAAGGCTTTTAAAAATTTCAGTGTCTTTGCTTTAGTTGGTTAATTAGTTAAAAATATATTTATGAGAGGGCGCCTGGGTGGCTCAGTTGTTGTGTCTGCCTTCGGCCCAGGTCATGATCCCAGGGTCCTGGGATCGAGCCCCGCATCAGGCTCCCCGCTCGGCGGGAAGCCTGCTTCTCCCTCTCCCACTCCCCCTGCTTGTGTTCCTGCTCTCGCTGTCTCTCTCTCTGTCAAATAAATAAATAAATAAAATCTTTAAAAATATATATATATTTATGAGAAACAGAACTTCTAGTAATGTCTTGATTTTGCATCATTTACGTCCTCCCTCATACCATTGTTCTCATTCAACAAAAATGAGAAAACATTTAGTGTGTAATAGCAGTTGAAAATTTAAAAATATTTTCTTTTTTTTCTGAATATCTGGGTGTTTTATGTGTTTGGTTCTGAAAACTTTTGGTAATATTTTTAGGTTACATGGTGCTTGAATATATCAATTTCGCTATAACTTTGGAGGTTACATTTTTATGTTTTTTTGCTCTGGAAGAAGCAGTATCATTTCGCTCCAGGAATTTTGGTGGGTAGCTTGATGATATGGCACTAGAAATAATAGGACAAGCAAAACAGCCTGGTTTGACAGAGGAGCCCATTTTAACTTTTGTTGGTATTCACTAGGGTTTTTCACATAAATACATGTGAATAACTTTTTTAAATGTCCAATACTTGCAAAAGCAGTTTTGAGGCTTTCAAGTGTTAGCTCTCACTTACATATCCTGAAATAGCCTCCTGAGATGGCTTGCTAATTCCTAGAGTAGTTCCCTGCCTCACACTCTTGTCAGTTTAGGAAAGAAAAAAAAAAAAAAAAAAAAATCCATCCTGATAACACAAGCCCATAAAATTCTCTCCTCATATCACTCTCCAGTACCATCTTCTGCCTTGTGAGGCTGGACTCAGGAGCAGGGTTCATTGTCCTGCTCCTGCTGTATGGCACACATCCCCTAAATGGTCTGCCCCCCATCTCTTAACCCCTCCATCCCTACTCTCCACCCCCACAGAGAGATCTTTCTAGAACATTAATCTGATTTCTCAGCTTAAAACACTTTGGTGGTTCCCCTGACAGCACAATTGTGTTTCTCAAAACAATATCTGAGAATTTCTGGAAAAAATTGAAATGTTATTCCTTTTTTATAATCATCATAATAAAAAAAGCAACCAGCAATACCTTTCCTCAAAATGGATAACTTGGAGCTGAGAGCAGTGCTTGGGTTCATGCTTCTTTAGCATTGATGCCAAATCTTGTACTTTTTTTTTTTCTTTCTATAATATTTCTTTTATTTTCTTTATTGTAGTATGATTGACATATAACATTAGTTGCAGATATACAATAATAATTTGATATTTGTATATGTTGAAAAACTATCACAGTAAGTCTAGTTGTACTTTCTGACAAAGCATGTGCTTCTCAAATCAGTCCACGACTTGGAACCATGGTCTCAGAGGCATTTTCCTTTTCAGGAGACTCAGATATTACTTACTTGTGAGAAACAATTGCCCATAGGACAGAGTCCAGATTTCCCGGTGTGGATGAAAGGCCGTTTGTGATCTGCCTTTTACTATTCCTCCCCCTGGATCTCCTTCACATTGTCCCCAGCCCCTGAGTGACAAACGGCCCCTAAATGAGCTGGGCCATCTCAAGCATTTGCCTTTCACTTGCTTAAGTACTTTTTATTTTTTGCCAGTGATCATTCCTTCCCCTCCTATCTTGAACGCATACTCCTCCGTAAACTCAGCTTTTCTTGAAGACCCCAACCCCAGGTGCAATGAAAAACTTATATTGTGTCTGAAGTTATTAATCACACGGGGAATCATGCCATCAATAAGCTACCCCAAAATTTAGTGGCCTAAAACGACCTTTGCTATCACACAATTTTGGTGGGTCAGGGATCTGGCTGTGCCTGAGCCTGGGTTCTCTAGCTCTGAGTGCTTCCTAGTAACTCCCGTAGTTGTTGGCACAATTCACTTCCTCACTGGTGTTTGGACTGAGGCCTCAGATCCTTGTGACCTGTTGCCTGGGGGCCTGCCTTAGGCCATGGTCTTAAAACATGACAGTTTGCTTCATCCTAGAAAGCAAGAGAGGGCAAGAGAGAGAGAGCAGGAGTCACAGTCTTCTGTAACCTAGTCACAGAAGTGGCATGCCCTAATTGTTGCATTGGGGATCCCATGCTGGGAGGTGGGGATTACTGGGGACAGGCCCAGGTGGGGAGCCAGGGGTTGGATGGGAGGGCTCTCTCACTCTCATGTCCCTGCCTCTCGTGGGGCAGGCATCTTGGTGCCATGACTGGATTTCCAAGGTTAAATGAGAGGTATAGTTTAAATAATCTGGCTCTTAAATGCCCTTCGAAAGTCAACTCCCTCACCCAATCTTCAACTGAAGACACAATGGTCTATTTTAGCGCTGGAAGATCTCTGTTGGACTTACTAAGAAAAGGTGAAAAAGCTCACCAAAGCATTCTTGAGATTACCAAATTTAATCTTGACTATGCAATTTTAGGTTTATGTCCTGATTTTAACTTCTAACCCAGAGTAAGATAAGAGTTCTCTGTATTTGCAAATCTTAGCACCTATAAAACTATTGCACTTACTTGCCTCTCTCTGAGCTGGGAGCTGCATGACAGCTTGGTCCATGCCGAATTCATTTCTAAAGCCAGCACTTTGCCTGGCACTTACGTTCTCCATATTCTTTTAAAATATATGTGCTAACTTGACATATTTTCCTGTTTTTTGTTTTTTTTTTAAATACATTCAGTACTGAATTTACTAAGCATATCTGATAGAGTTTTCAGAGTTGAGACTTTGACAGATCTTTGTCTGGCGTAAATGCTTCAAAAGTGTGACCTGGGGCTACAGTACCTGTAATTTCTGTGTTATTTTGCTAGTTATTTAGAGCATTAGCACTTTTGCCCTTGAATCAAAGTTCTCTACTTTTCCTCCATGGTTTCCAAATATTTTGTCCTTTTGAGTCAAGGGAATTGCCCTGATTTTATGATGACATTTGGGTACGATATTTAAACTGTTAAAAGTTATAAAAACGACCCTTTGGTATTAAATGTAATAAATGGCTCTGAATTGAATACATGCACAGATTCTCTTATATGAGCTTTGTGAGCCCAAACTTTTCCAGTTACATATTCTCATTGTAATTGGATTCTATGACATTCTCTCATCCACTATGAGTATGCCAGGCATTGAAAATTCCTCCTGGCTCGGTGTTGATGTATATGTTGCGTCTTTTGAAGTTTGGGGTTTCCTCTCTAACTAGTGTATGGCACTTGTACTACTGTGGGTCCTACGCAATCCTAAGAAGCAGGGATGGCTCTGTAAGAAAAGAAAACAAAACAGAGCTGGTTTCATCCGCAAGAGATTTATTGCAACCCTCAAAGAAAGGGGCAGAGACATGGTTTCTAGAACCAACCTGTCCTTGCTCAGCCTCACCTTTACCAAAAATATTGTCTTGTCTTTACTCATGGATACTCTGCACTGGGTTTATTTGTCCTGGCTTGTATTTTTCTTTGTAATTCTATAATACTGTGCTTGCATGTCTTAGACTATAAATCCCTCAATGTCAGAGGTTATTCTCTTCCTTCTTCTTCCCTTTTGATGCCTTTGGTCTTTCCCCCCATTTTATACCCACTCTAACACCACCCCAGAAATGGCAGCCAGCACATAGGAGGTCTGGTCGAGATTTATGGATGATGTGTTAGAGTAGACTAGGGATGAGGGGCTGGGACATGTGAGAGACTTGTAGTGAGGGATGAATGTGAGTTCCACAAGGCTTCAAAACAACACTGAGTTAACTCTGCATGGGCCAGGATGGGTGCCAGTCTCTCCTTTGACCCTCTCAATGCCCCAGAGTATGTTACTGCCATGAAATTGTACTGTAATATTTTCTAGTTGTGAGTCATTCACAGTTTAATATGCTTCTAGTTCTGGTTTGACTTTTCCCCCAGGAAGAGGCTAAAATCTCTTCATTATAATATAGACAGTGTACTGCACTTTGAATACAAATTTATCCATGTTCAGAGTAATTTTTCTTGTGATTGTCTCTACCCTGGAGAAGTGCCTTTAATGAATTACATACAAATTGTGTAATTTAAGAAGTTAATTTGGTTTTCTGGTTACACAGGACTAAAAACAGCCCTTGTAGAAAGAGATGATTTCTCATCAGGGACCAGCAGCAGAAGCACTAAATTGATCCACGGTGGTGTGAGATATCTTCAGAAGGCTATCATGAAGTTGGATATTGAGCAGGTAATTGTGTATGCTGGTTGTTAAACAAAAATTGCGACTATGCTTTTTTCTAACCAATTAAAGCAGGTGTTTGGTTTTTTTTTTTTTTTTTTTTTTATGGCCTTTAACATTTCTTCCTGTTGGAAATACCTATTTAGTGTGTATTCTGCTGGCATATCTTTCAGGAGAGGTGTGCCGGCTCTTTCCCGTAGCATCATGTTTATGGGTAATCAGCAGCTTTTTCCATGCAGGCATGTCAAGGTAGCAAATTTACAAAATCACCTTTGGTTATGTTGCCTTTTAACAATTGTGATGGTTTGTTTGTTTGTTTGTTTGTTTGTTTTGCCAATGGCTACCACATTGCTACTTTCCAGACAGTTTCAGGGGGACCGTGTTGTAATACAGGAGTGTTAAATTGATCCTCTTACTGTAACTGCAATCATACACTCTATATTGCCACTGACATATTCTTAAGGAAAAGATGATCTGAGTCATGCTTTTCTTATGTCACACTTTATTGTGTCCAGTCTGCCACCATTTGAAAACTGCCAAGGCAGTGTGGAAGATGACATTTCCCAGAGGGGTAAAAAAAATCAGCTGAACTCCCTATCTGCTTCTGGTACATGAAAAACATAGCAGTGCTAACTTGACATTGTCAGTTTCCAATGTGTCTTCTTTTCTTCCGTGTCTCTTCGGCATCATGATGGATGCAAAGAAAAGAGCATAGGACCTAGAATCAGATGACTTGTGATGTATTATTCCAGCTTATTTATTCAATGTCTACGAGCCTCAGTTTTCTCATTTTTAAATTAGTGTTATAAAAGTAATCCTGGCTTTTCAGAGAGGCATAACGAAGACGAAGGGAGTCAAGACAAAAGTTTTTCTGTAATCTATAAAATACTGTGCAACTCCTAAGTATTATCTCTGCTTGTGTTAGTGGAGGCAAGGAGGGAACATTTAGCGTGAATTTGAACAATCTGTTATTTCTTACACAGGGAAATATTATAGAGGACTGAGAAGGCGGACAATACAGAGAATGCAAGATAAATTGTTACAATAATCTTGTAACTCAAGTCAGGAAAAGATCTTACACCTGGGAACTCTGACAGCATGTTTTTCTCCTATGCAAATACAGTTAAGGTTTCTAAAAAATCTTTCAGGTTGACGGCATGATGTATTATTAGAAATTTGATTAGGAGGGAGCTATCCTCACTCAGAGGTAGAGAGGTTTCTGTGTATCAATCAGTTGGCAGGGTGTCTATTTGCCATTTGAAAATATTATGATCTGTTACTGCCAAACTAATTTTCTGTTTTGCTTTTCAGTATAGGATGGTAAAAGAAGCCCTTCACGAGCGTGCCAACCTACTAGAAATTGCTCCCCATTTATCAGCTCCGTTGCCCATAATGCTTCCAATTTACAAGTAAGCCTTTTGATATCATCTCTATACTATTTGCTTAACTGAGGTCAATAGAACAACACCATTTTAATGGAAATAGTCCCTCAATGTGTATTTCTTAATGTACTTTTAATTGGTCCTAATCTTTAATCCTTTTCAAATGTTTGCCTTTGTTGTGTTTAAAAGTGTGCCTTTTCCTGAATTACCCTTTTCTGACCCACCTCTAAGGGCTAGATATTGAAGGCTGAGGAGGTTGTATTCTGTGTTTATAATTAGTAGTTTCTAACCCCAGTTTACCGAGAGTCTTTAGAAGAGCAACGGCATTTGGACTGGGGAACAGAAGAGGGTCGGTCATTGGCAAACAAAAATGCATAGTCAAAAAGTATCCTGCTGCAAAATCTGAACCTAACATGTACCAACTCCAAGCCTAAACCATTTTGGCTCATTTTAAATTTCCAAATTAACCAAAACTGAAGTTTGGTTTAGAGGTGTCAGATTATAAATTATAAAACCCAATTTTCCTGATGTTGTTAGAGCTGTCCATGAACTTGCCTAAAGTTGGAATACAGGTAATATGAAACAGTGGTTTATGCAACTGCTAGCCACATGAGAGTTGTGAGTGCCTAGAAACAGATTTTATCATTTTTGTCCATATTTTGTCGTAGATGGCTTAGGACATCGTGAACCAGTGAATCCCTACCCTGGGTGCACATGAGGGTCACCCAGGCCCCCAACCTTCGTCCACTTAAATCAGTCTAGACATGTGAGGCCCGGGTATCTGTATTTACGGTTGGTGCTCCCCAGAGAATTCCCATACGTGGCCAGGTCAAGAAGCACTGCCTTAAAGATGATTCATTTAAAGTCTCACTGATTCATTTACTTATATAATTCAGCTCAGTTGGTGTCAAAAACAGTGATGCAGTTCCTCCTGTTTCTTTTGCAGTAAGTACACTTCTAGATATACATAGCTTTTCTTAAATGAAAAGTATGTTGTAACTTGAAGTGGCATTCTACAGTGTTCTGCTCTGTGTCTCAAGAAACCTTTCCCCTATTTATGCTGTAGGTGGTGGCAGCTACCTTACTACTGGGTGGGAATCAAGCTATATGATCTGGTTGCAGGAAGTAATTGCCTGAAAAGCAGTTATGTCCTGAGCAAATCGAGAGCCCTTGAACATTTCCCAATGCTCCAGAAGGACAAACTGGTGGGAGCAATTGTCTACTATGACGGTATGTGGTTTTTCTTTTTATAGGATACTTTTCTCTTACTCATGACCCTTTTAGTATGTTCCTAATGAGATAGTTTTGCATTCTTAATTTTCATGCTGATCTTAGACAACACACAAACACGTGTGCACACACACAAACACACTCACCATTTTGTCTAATACTAGCTGAAGAACTACCTATGGCATTTTGCTTTTAATATTGTTTGTTTTTGAATATTCTTTTTCTTTTTTCATTTCTACTTGTGTCTCATGGTTGGTTTGGTTCATTTTCCATCATTATGAATCCGGACCCCACCCACATGCCATTTAATTTGTTATATGTTTGCCAGTGAATACTTGCCTTATGAATATATTATAATGTTGAAAGCAGCTGAGGATCTGTTAGGTTTTCTAGATGAAACCTCTATTTTCAAGGGGTTATAAACCTAGGGAAAAATGCCCCCTGGGCTGAAATTGACATGTTTGTATTTTGCACAGGACACAATTCTTGAACATATAATTTATGTGATGAAGGTAGATGAATGAACATTGCATCTGTGAAGCCAAAGCCCCAGTTTTTATTGCTTATTTTATTGTTGTTAGATGTTTTCTAACAGTAACATTCTCTAATATCCATTTGCCATGTGTTCCATGTTCATTCTTTGTGTGTGGGGGTGGGTGTGGGTGTATGTGAACAATATACTTTTACACAAACACTTTTATTTGAAGGAACTAACCACTTAATATATCTCCAGATGGACCACAGTACAATACAGGACAAAATAGGAAAAGCCATTTGTGAAATTTTACTATACTTTTAAAGGGTGTATGGAATTGGAAAATAGTCCAGGGATGGATGTCCATTTATAAAATAAATAGCCGGACACAGATAATTAACTGTACATGCTCAAAAAGTCTTAGAAATTTTGGACACAAAAGACAGCTTAGGCTCTATAGCTTGGTGGGGTTTTTTTGCTTGTTTTGTTTTTAACCCCATTATGTGATCTTTTGTATTTCATGTTAGATGTTAGATATCTAAACTCTTAGCATGAAGAAATGGTTTTTTGGTTTGTTTTCTGTTCTCTCTCTCTCTCTTTTTTTTTTTTTTTTGTTTTGGTCAGGAGGCTTTGATATTTATACTTCATATTATGGGATATCCTCAAGGCTACCCCCACCTTTGTTGTTCTTCTCAGTGTTAGATTTCTGAATCAATTGAGCTGTCTGTCATGCTTTCATGTGTGAGTGCAGAGTGTATATGCACAGAGGGGGCCACAGGGACAAACTCAAGAAAATGTCCTAGAAGCAACAATATTGGAAAAATGGTAAGGGTCTTAGACAAACATTAAAAGCTAGAAAATTCACAATTTACAGTGCCTTCCAGCATCTAAGCACCACAGGGGGGGCACTTAACTACTTTTTTGGTGCCCTTGATTGAGCCTACGTGTTAAAGGACAACCTTAACTGTGAATTTGCTTTCTCCGCATCAGACCCTTGATGTTAATCCATTGTAGTTTAGTGGGTGATTATATTAAAGAGGTTTTTGGTCCTGGAGGAGCACGAAGGCGTTCTGCAAATGGTATTCTGCCCATCCTGACAAGGAAATGTTTGTGCCCTTTGCCTCACATGACTCATTCCACCTGCATAAACCCTCTCAAATACTTGGTCGTTTTCTTTACCACGTGATGTAGCCAACACTAACTAGTTTTATTTTTTAGCTCTTGCATATCTGAGTCTCCTTGAGAGGACTGTGCGTGGATGTCATAGCTGAATTTGTGGCGTCCTGGTTTTTTGTTGGTCTGATATTGTTAGGAATTATAGATTGTTGTTGATTATAGAGAAACCAAAGAAAGCTTATGTCCCATGTGCAGAAGAAACATTATCCAAGTAGAAGCAAGAGGAAGAAGAATTTCTTTAAAATTGGTTTTCATACCTGTTACAAGTTGCAAAATTATGAGTTTAGCAAGGATTATTGAAAAATACAAAAATCTTTATTTAAAATAATTTCCGTTTGGTATTTGAAGGTTGACTGTAAAAATCGTGTCTTGAAGGGGTGACAATAATTATATTCTAGTCATTTGAAATATGTATAAGTATGTTTATTTATATTTATATTTTTATCCTTATTCTGAAATGATACAGGTCCAACTATGTCATGCTTGAGGTGAGGCAAAACAAGAACGTCAACCAAAGTGTAGTGTTGGTTTCACAACTGTAGCCACAGATGGAACAACTCCTGTTTTACCCAATGGTGTGATGAGCAAATTAAATATCAATGAGGGAGTAAGGTAGGAAGGAGCAGATAAGTAGAAACGTATTAGATGTGGTAAGTGTGTGCTCGGAGAAAGGAAGGAATGCCTTACCCCTTGACCAGACAATAACATTATCATCCTGTCACCACAAAGTATTTCAAAGAGGAAGAGTTACCTGAACATTTACTATTGCAAATGAGGTCTACACGTTGTAATTTATAAGATAAAGCTTTCTTAACAAGAAAAAAAATTCTTCTTTATAAATTGAGAATGTAATAAGCTACCCAAATAATTTCAGAACACGTTTGGGCTGTTTGAAATAACTTTTTTTTTTTACTTAAAAAATAATTATTGAGGTAAAATTCCCATAACATAAAATTAACCACTTTAAAGTGACCAGAAATAACAATCTTTATAATTCCCAACTTGGGAGAATCTTGATTATTGGTGAAAAAGTGGCACAAGTAAGTACATTGAATTTCTAAATGCAACAAGAAGTTTGTCTATCTAAAAACTCTTATTAGTAATTCATTATACAGTTACTTCAGCATCATTGAAAAGTGACATATAACGGTGTGAAAATACAGTCAGTCTAGTAAACATTGCTATGAACTTAGACCAGTGGCTGAGACAATCTTTAACATTCCTCAACACTGAGATGTTAGGGCTGTAAGGTGTTTCCTCTGAAGTACAAAATGTACAAGGATTATTTCAAAATAGTTTTCTTAATTATTCATAAGAGGGGCGCCTGAGTGGCTCAACTGGTTAAGCGGCTGCCTTCAGCTCAGGTCATGATCCCAGGGTCCTGGGATCGAGCCCCGCATCGGGCTCCCTGCTCGGCGGAGAGCCTGCTTCTCCCTCTCCCTCTGTCTGCCGCTCTGCCTACTTGTGCTCTCTCTCTATCTCTGTTAAATAAATAAATAAAAATCTTAAAAAAAAAAATTATTCATAAGAACAGTTTGGCCTATGTAAATAGTGATGGCCATTGCATTTGATTAAGGCAAAATTTATTCCCCCACTAAAGTCAATGAGGGCAATAAAATAAATTCCATATACTTTTAAATGTAGTAATTATAGTGGCTATTATGTGCTTGGCATAGGTATGATCCATTTGCCATCTTTTGTTGTTAAACTGCTGAAAAACAAACTCACACATATGGAGGAATTACTACCATCTTTTTCAGTGCAGACAAAGTAAATGTCAAATTTCTCAGTAAAATTTATGTGAAATGAAAGTTGGGATAGGAAGTGACAGATCAGGTTATATTTTCTCCTGTCTTCTGCCAGAGAAAACATACAGTCAGCTCACCGGTTTTCTGAAGGAGACAGTCCTGGGGTTTCCCACCTGTTCCTTGCCATCTGCTACCAGAGAGCCATCAGCTGAATGCTGGCCATGGCATTACCCCTAATAAGGTAGGGAAAATGGTGGCTAGTCCAACTCTCAGCAAGAAGTATTTAAGGCATGACAGGCTTGGGTGTCTTGGCATGCTGGGAGATATGAACTAGCTCTGGAGGGGGGTGCCAGTTTCCTAAGGAACTTATTTTGTCTTCCTCTGTCAACTTGACTTTAATCTTCCAGTTGGTGCCATTCTAGTTGGACTCCAGTTATCCAATCCAGTGAACAGAAAATGAGATATAATTAAAAATCATTAAATATTTAAAACCAGTAAATACCGCCATTAAGCTTCTGTAAGATGAAACTGGAGAACAAAATTACAGCTTTAAATTCTTCGTTCTGAGAGTCAAGATACTGACAGAGATGTCTGTTATTTCATACCCCGTGATGTCCTGAAGTATTCCTTATGCACATATGAAAATAGCTACCTACAGGAAATTACATTAGCTTTCCTAATGTAAATAAAAGTTGGTTATATCCGTGTTTCAAAGGGGGACTTAAAGCCCAGGGTTCACTAGAATATTCATTTTTATTCCAGCCTAAAACTCAACAGCATACAAATAGATGAATTCAGCTCGTGAGAGAGCAAAGCCAATTTAATCTCTGGCTCCCCTGAGGTAAATGTAGTTCACGGTCCTGCCCCCACCCCAACCTCAGCTATAATCCCTGGCTCCTGGAGGTAAAAATGCACTGAAGTGAGGAAAATTCTGCAGCAGGATATAATGATCCAAAATGACAGGGACAATAATGACAATGAATTTCATGTCTCCCAGTCATGAGCTGGAGATGCTTGACTAGGCTGACTTATACAATTAAATTGTTACAGGTACAGCAGGAAGTGCAGTTAGCTGTGTGCTTTGGGGGGACGTGCCTCTGGCAAAAGGCATGTTGCGGAATCCAGACTCTCTCGTTAGGAACAAACTATTACTCCTCGAGGCACGCACCCACAATTGTATACTTTAATAAAAGAAATCCTGGGTCAAAGGCAAGTCTTTTAAGGTATTGATTTTATCTATTTTGAAAACTAAAAAAAAAAAAAAATCAATTACCCAGTAACACAAAGTTGATTTTTTTTTTTCTTTTTTGGTCTTATGCTTTTGTTTTTGTTTTTCCTTTGACTTCCTGGAATGTAAGTCAAACCTAAAGATGGTGCCTTTAATCCTCATTTATAATATTTGCAAATACAATTGTTGAACTAATTGGGTGTTATCAACTTTGAATCGGACAGACACATTAACTTCTTCAGAGTAATAGAAATAGGTTGAGTAAATAGCCAAATGATGTGGATGTACAAACAAAATAGAGTACCATTATGCAAGTTTGGGCCATGTGCTCCTTAATATAATTTCTTGGAGGGCTGCTACGGTGATCTCTAAAGTGGAGCGTGTGAGCTGTGTGGGGTGCACAGGACCAACCGCTAGATGTAGAATGAACAGATTAGAACTTCTACTTAGCTACATTACTATCAAATTCCTTAGAAATGATGGTTTTTACATATGGTTCAAATGTCTATAATATGTAAGTACAAGGATTTATATATGTATGTGTGTGTATATATATATATATATGTACATACAATAGTGCAGGTATGCAATTTATCAATAATTACATATTGAGGTTATATGCTGACATTTACTTTACTTTGGGGACACTAGACTTAATTTTTCTTTTTTGAACCACTGGGTTAGTAATTTGTCATCATTTTATGTCTTTGATAACAGACTAATTTGAATGTTTTCAAGATAGATGTATTCGGCTAGAGGAAAAATTCCCCTGAAAGAAAAAACATCACCAAACCCATTCCTTCATTTCTCAAGGCCCAATTTCTCTGAACTTTGATTGAGAGGGTCTAAAAACTATCGACAAAGAGGGAGTATTGTCTTGGGGACCTCAACATTATCAAAATTTGGCATGATACATTAAAATTTTGTTTATTGTTCTTATTTTATTTTCTATCTTAAAATAAAAATATCATAAATTCATTTTAAAATGTAAAATAGTTGTATTTGCCAATAATTCTCCAGGCTCCTAACCCTTTTTTAGATCCTTATTGTTGTACACACTGAGGTATAAAATTATGTAAATATTGATGCATATAAAAGAATACATTTAACGTGTATATAAAGACCCTGGAATCCAAAGGCGACCTTAAAATTGAGAACCAATACATTGAGGCTATTTGTGACTTCAAATTGTGAATATTCCCCATTTCATCCTCCTCGCTCTTTCCTAGAAATTACTATTATGAATTTTATTATTAGAGTTTCTTCTCTTCCTTTTGTATCTTATGTAAATATATTTGAAAACAACCTATTGGTTAGTTTTGTTTTTAAACGTTGTACAAGTATAATATGATGTGTTATATAAATCAATATAAAAACTTCGGAAAACCAACACTTCTAATAAAGTTAAGCATACACATACCTTGTGAGTCAGTAATTCTGCTACTAAATACATACCCCAGAGAAACTCTGACACCTGTCCACTGGGAGATAAGTACAGAAAAGTGCATTGCAACACAGGGTATAATTTCAAAAAGGGAAATAATTCAGATATTCACTTGTCTCTGGATGCTTTGCAATCATACTTGAAAAGTGCTTTCCAAAGTGCTGTAGTGTAGTTAAAACAATCAGCAACATGGAAGTACGTGACTTAGGCTTACAAACTGTATTGAGTTTTGAGCCCCACATTACACATCTATGAATTTAGGCCTTTAATACCTCACTCACAGTATATTTTGAGATTTAAATGATTTAATAAATGTAACATAACTTAAGAAGCATAAAACAATATTGAAATATTAAGTGTTTTATTTGGGTCGATTTTATGGATATTCTATAGTCCACGAAATTTCTACTTTTCATGTTACAAAACGAAGCATCAGTTCTACCTAGTCTCTTTATATATGTAAAATTTGTGGAGTCTTCCAGAAAAAAATTTGCAAAACATTCTGAGGAGTAAGGAAAATTTTATGCATATAGCTATGCTCTAAGCATATGATCTCTGAAACTGAAGGGTTAAAAGTACATTTTAAAAGAACTTACTCTAAAATTATCTACCTCTTAGACATTGATCTAGAACATATTTAATGTTTCTTCTTGTGCATATGTAGTTTACACTTAAAAGTTAAGTGAATAATTTTTATCTTGATTTTCTGCTGTCGTCTTTTCCATTGTATTTTTCCTCTTGTTTTCCGAGAGTAGATTAGTGAAACTGACATCATTGCTCATATAGTAGGCATCTTTTTTTGCCCCTGAATTCTGCCTTTTTGCTCTTCAGTGTATCTGGATACCAACTAACGCTAAATGAAGTTTGACATGTACCCCTAAGAAACAAAAGTTATAAATTTGGCTTCAAAGGAAACCTTGAATAAATAGGACACATTTGTGTCCACCCAGGCTAACATCTAACATATGCTTTAGCTTCCTGATGATGAGACAGAGCAAAATAGCCCCTAGGAAAGTTTGCAGTGGTTTATTGCTCACTTGACCAGCGCATATTAAATACCAAGCTTTCATCCCCTTATAATTAGTTTTTAAGAAAATCAAAAGCACACAAAAGTAGATTTGATCAGGTGTAGCATACTGAGATAGCAGTAGTCATCCGTATTCTACCCTGTATATACAAGCTTAAAAACAGTCAAAATAGTAGGATATATATGCATATAACTTGTTTGAGCAGATAGTTCTGGTGGGTTCACAGCAAGCTATCTGCCTCACACTCTGTTGCTCAACTGACCCATTGTCTTTTAAATTGAAATATAGTTGACACACAGTGTTACAGTTAGTTCAGGTGTATCCCAGTTGACTTTAAAAAAAATGATACAGGATCAAAGGCAAAAGCTATTGTATCAAAAATCTCCATGCCCTCTTGCTTCCAGTTTCCTCATCCATCCATCCATCCACCCACCCATCCATTTATTTATTTGTTTATTTATTGGACTTCTACTATTTTCCAGACATTGTCCCTGGCATTAGGGTCAAATGCATTAAAAACAAGAGTTCTGAGATTTCAGGTTTTCAGAGAGTTCAGTGCATATATGTCAGATATTGTGCCAAACACATGGTCCCTACGGCCAATAGTGTTTTACATTTGTGTAGCAGAGTATGGTTTTCAAAACATTTTTTTTTCCTCATAAATGATCTTGGTTGACCCAGCTCAGTATATATGCTGGAATGGGATATTCTGGTCCCTCCCCATTTTACAGGGGAAAGGGAATCATAGACAAATATCTGGATCAGTATTTGGACACGTGGGGATGTGAAAGTTTGTTTTGTTTTGTTTGGGCTAAAAAGAAAAAGAACTTTCCAAAATGTAGATTATAACAGTATGGCTTCTTTTAGCTACCATTTGGTTTTAAGTATGTCACAGACTTTAACAAAAAATAGCCCAGTAGTTCAACAAAGTATACACATTTTTATTAAGGGGAAGTTCTAGCATGTGAAAGAATAAAAATGATAAAATGAACTTCCAGTTTGAACACTTAGAAACTCATGGCTAAACCTCATCTATATTCTTATATACTCTCTCCTGTCCTCCAGATAACAAATATTTCATCAATGAATATTTTAGTCTGTATCCTTTTTAAAAAAATATTATTGAAGTATAGTTGATATACAATGTCATATTAGTTTCGGTGTACCACATACTGATTTAACAATTCTGTACCTTACTCAGTGCTCACTATGGTAAGTGTAGTCACCATCTGTCACATGCAACATTATTGCAATATTATTGACTATATTGCTATAAGTATAGCATTTTCGCCTGTGCAACTTATTTATTTTATTTATTTATTATTTATTTATTAAATAAATTAATTAAATTATTTATTTTATAACCACAAGTGTCTACCTCTTAAATCCATTGTTAAATACTTTTTCAAAATGCAGCCATATCTAAAATGTTTTAAAAATAATTTCTTAATAGCAGATATCCATTCATGTAGTCTTATAACCTTAATTGGATCCTGATTTAAAAATACACCCATAAAACAAATAAAATCCTCATTAAGTTTCATGTATGCCAATAAAATCCTTTTATAACTGACAGGTTTCCCATCCCTTCCTCTGTTTTCTCCTTCATTTAATAGTACCTCTGTATTTTCTGTACAAGTGGTAGTTAGGCTTATTCCAATAATCTTTTGCTGTGTAAGAAACAACACCCGAGCTTAGTGGCTTAAAATATTAATACTCTCTTGAAGTTCTGAGGAAGGAGGACTCAGCTGACTGTTTCCCACTTGGGATCCTTCATATGGTCAGTGAAATGGCCGCTGAGGCAGGAGCTCTAGAAGTTTTCTTACTTACATGTCTGGCTCCTGGGCTGAGAGGACTGGACAGTTGGGAGCTGGCCCAGCATCTCTCTGTCACTGTGGCTTTTCCATGTGGCTAGCTTGGACTTTCTCACAGGGTAGTGAGACTTCTTCCGTGGTAGCTGGCTGACCACAATGAGCATACCAAGGGACCAAGGCATAAATGCAAGACTTCTTCAGACCTAGCCTTGGAAATCACACAGTGTCAATGTTAAAGTGTTGTTAATCACAGGGACAGCCCGGATTTAAGGGATAGGACACTACAAAAGTAAAAAAAAAAAAAAAAAAATAGCAGCATAAGTTATTGGTAAGAGGAGGGCCATCTTTGGTAAGTAACCACAGGGAGGCTGGTTTTGTCAAAAATACTTGGTAAGTAGTGGTGTGAATTTCCATTACACGTCTTTCTGCTGCTTTTTTTTTTTTTTTTAAATCAGTCATTATAATCATTGTCTAGATCAGTAACAGTATTTCATTAGAGGTTAGGGGGTTACAAAATGATATGTTTCCAGCTGTCTTTCCAACTTCATTTATTAGTGGGATTACTTATAATTTCCCTGCCTTACCCCTTTGCCTACCTTGAGGTACATTTTGTATAAAGTGTTGTGGTAAAATGGTTGATTCTTTCCACTTATATACTAATTTTCAAAAATAATAAGTTAGTTTTTTAGCATTCTTCAAATGTGATGAGGTATTTTTGGATTATCAATTAAACTCATGATTTAAATATATATGATATGTGTCAGTCGATTATTCATGCCCAAATTGCCTTACCTCTGGCCTGTGGGCACCTCCTCAGGTTGGCTCCTGAGGCCTTTTATTTTTTTAAAAAAGATTTTATTTATTTATTTAACAGAGACAGAGATAGAGAGCACAGATAGGCAGAGTGGCAGGCAGAAGGAGAGGGAGAAGCAGGCTTCCCGCTGAGCAGGGAGCCCGATGCGGGGCTCGATCCCAGGACCCCGGGATCATGACCTGAGCCAAAGGCAGACACTTAATGACTGAGCCACCCAGATGCCCTTCCTGAGCCCTTTTAATATGCTGTCAATAGTCTATGATGACTTCTGTGCCATCTGCTACAAGATATTTCAGGCTTATCTTGAAGCCTTTCTGCCTGAGACCTGGAAACAACCATTTCTCCAATAAACCTTGACTCCTTCCTGAGAAGTGGTAATTAGAGACCATAATCTATTGGCTTTGGATGTTCCTTGTTATTGATTAGTCTTTATTTCTAGGCCTTTCAGTAGAAAGAGTTAAGAAAAAATTTTTTGTTTGAAGAAGGAAAACATGATGAATTCTTAGACATAGTTTTACTTCAAATTCAGGAGTACCTGGCTTTTATTTAACCTCATCAATCATACCTCCAAAAATATTATTACTGAAACCAGTTTAAGATTTTTTGTTGTTGCAGTTTTATTGTTGTTGCTGTTGTTTGTAGCGTACATGCCAGTGGGGATATAGATACAAATTTCCGTCTTCTAAAGCTACTTGAAATAGTTCCTGTCAGTGTGGTTATACCATCTACTTAGTACAACAAATCAGTTTAATTTTGTTTTAGATTCTTAGGGATCAGGGCACCTGAGTGGCTCATTTGGTTAAGCATCCAACTCTTGATCTCAGCTCAGGTCTTGATCTCAGGGTTATGAGTTCAAGCCCCATGTTGGGCTCCACACTAGGCATGGAGCCTACTTAAATTATTAGGGATTTATTTTTTTAAAGCTGTGTTTTTGTTTAATAATTATGTAAAAATACAAGGTTTCAAAGTAAAAAATAGAAACAAGGACTGTTCAAATAAGGCTCACTTCTTTCTGTTTCTTCTACCCTATTCCTTTCTTTTGAAAGATTACTTTCTTTCAAAAGAATTTTAGTATATCCATTCATTGTGTGCATGCATATGTATGCACGTGTGTATATGTACATTTGTATTTGTTCCCTCTACCATTTCTTTTTTTTTTTTTTTTTAAGATTTTATTTATTTATTTGAGAGAGAGAGCAGGAGCAAGAGCAGGGGAGGGGCAGAGGGAGAGAGAGGGAGAAGCAGACTCCCCACTGAGCTGGAAGCCTGGCCTACCATGGGGCTCGATCCCAGGACCCTGAGATCATGACCTGAGCCAAAGGCAGACACTCAACTGACAGAGCCAAGCAGGAGCCCCCCTCTCTACCATTTCTTAGCTAAGAATAGTATCTTGCATTTTTCACCTAATGTAGTGGGTATTTAATTCCATAGTAGTATAAAGAAGCACGAAGTTTTGAAAAGGTGAATTTAAAAGCATCTAGGACCCACATTTCATGGCATTAAGTTTTATACACATGTTATCTCTTAGATCAAAATATACCCATCAGTACAGCCTTAGCCATCAGTAAGCCATATTTTCAAGTTGTTTTTCTTCTGTGAATGAAAAGTGAAATCTTAATTTCCTTGGACACCCAAAACAATAGCACATCCATTAGTTTTATCTGCATGGAGAACTTAAAATTAGGCTGTCTCGAATGCTATCATTATCATTATGTAAAATATGCTCTATTTGTTTAAATTTGCTAAAACCTAGTTCATATCATCTGCTTGTGTTGAATGCCAATCTGTTTGGTCAGACTAAATGTTCATGTTAATTATAGTCTTTTAAGTAGATTGGTCTGTTTTATCCTAAACATGAAATTATATATTTCTCAGTAAAATTTTACTTTTATTTTCTTCATGGTAATGGTACACTTAGAAATACTTAGACATGAAACTAATTAATTGTAGTTTGCAGTTAAGATTTGAAAGTTAGAAGGGTTTTCTGCTTTTGTTTTAGAGACATTAGGAAAACACATGCCCAAGAAATGTAAGCCATAGTTCAATGTGCAGTATACTGAAGCTTTAAGTCGCTATCCAGTGCAATTTTCTCAAGTAATTCTCTTTCAGAAATACAATCCTATAGGTTACATTTGGAAAGAAGGGGAGAAGGAAATAATTGCTCTTGGCATATGGGGAAATAAATAGGCACTAAAAAGCATAATGATTGGTCTTCAGGAACTGATTTTCTTGCTACTTGATTGTATGACAGTGTAATGCCTCTCATATCTGTTGGCAGAGCCCTTAGATGCCCACCGATCTACCCTCTCTAGCATCATTTCCAGCATTCTTTCAAGGGGATTAAGAGTCTTTGCCCAGATAAATGTTTAGAAAAGAGAGAAAAAACCAGCAGTGCAATCCACTTTGGAGTTGTTCTGTGCCCAACATGCAACAGCTTTCTTAGTGTAGTGGAAAGCCAAGCTGGTGTCTAGCCTCGCAACAAACAGCAGTAATAGAAACATTTCTGCAATAAAAAAGTCCCACACTTTAGTTTCATCTACCAATTCTACAGCCAAGCCCTGGTGACATAATATAGAAAAACTGAAAAAAAGCCAATGGTACATAGTTCTTATAAATAAAACTAACACCTTAGTAGATTATATTCTCTGGAACCAAACAGAACACTTATTACAATGTGAATTTCAAATGGGTTTCATTATTACTATTAATACTTACTCATATCACACTTTATATTAGTTAAACACTCCTTAGATCATTATATCCGCCCACAGAAAATATGAACCACACAACACCTACTTTTCGTTTTAAACTTAGCACCGCACATTAAATACACACACACACACACACACACCTGACTTAGCATGCAGCTTGCATAAGTACTGCTCCTTTACTATCCAAAACCAAAGAGCTATTCTTGCATTCAATGAAAAAGTATAACCAATATGTAATTTGCTATCTATTGAAGGCTTTGAGAAGAAAATGATGAAAGAACACAATAAGTAGATGAACAACTATCAGATTAAGAACAAAATCAAACAACTCATACTTCATATCTTTATGTCAGAGATAATTAATATATAACTCTCAATTAACTTGGGTAATTCCGAGCCTCTCAGGATACCAGAAACTCCATATTTTCCAGGAGTTTTAAATCCTTCCACCTTTTAACCTGAGAAATACAACAATGAACGCACTTGGTGATTTCATGCAGTTTTACTTTCCTTCACAGAGGACAAAGTTTGAAAGACAACTGAGAAGAGGCTCCAGAAAGTTCTCTCGATAATGTTCTGTGTGCGAAGCCCTGTGAGCTACCTCAAATCTGTTTTGATAAAAGAAGGGGGTGTAAATACATTATTGTTGAAAAAACTAATCTAGTCAGGAGAAATTCACTATTTCTACCCCCTAAAGGGAATAAAATTAACCCAAATTCTCTTTTTCAACAGTAGCCTCTTCAAACAGTATTTAATTTATTTTTATTTTTATTTTTTTTTAATTTATTTATTTGAGAGAGAGAGAGCGCAAGCCAGAGAGAGAGCACAAGTGGAGGGGAGTGGCAGAGGGAGAAGCAGACTCCCTGCTGAGCAGGGACCCGAGTCGGGGCTCGATCCCAGGACCCTGGGATCATGACCTGAGCCGAAGGCAGATGCTTAACTGACTGAGCCACCCAGGCGCCCCTCAAACAGTATTTTAAAAAATAAATAATAGTGGGGCGCCTGGGTGGCTCAGTCATTAAGCGTCTGCCTTCAGCTCAGGTCATGATCCCGGGGTCCTGGCATCGAGCCCCACGTCGGGCTCCCTGCTCGGTGGGAGGCCTGCATCTCCCTCTCCTACTCCCCCTGCTTGTGTTCCCTGTCTCACTATATCTCTCTCTGTCAAATAAATAAAAATCTTAAAAAAAAAAAAATAATAGTACACACTAGTTGTAAGAAGTATATATTTTATAAAGCAAGATTAATATATATTTTTACCTTTACCTCTATCTTCTACTTGTATGTTTCTTTCTTGCATCACACTTTCAGTAAGACTGGTATCTTTGTGATCCTTAAGCATGAATAATGAGAGAAAAGTATTTCTCCACTCAGCCAAAGCTGTTTTTTTTTTTTTTAAAGTAGCAAAAGATCCTATTTAAAAGAAGCTAAGCATAAAAATTATTAAAAAACATAATGTAATTGGGCGCCTGGGTGGCTCAGTTGGTTAAGCAACTGCCTTCGGCTCAGGTCATGATCCTGGAGTCCCTGGATCGAGTCCCGCATCCAGCTCCCTGCTCAGCAAGGAGCCTGCTTCTCCCTCTGACCCTCCCCCCTCTCATGTGCTCTCTCTCTCTCATTCTCTCTGTCTCAAATAAATAAATAAAATCTTAAAAAAAAAACATAATGTAATAAACATACAATTTAGAGTAATATTTAAAATATATAAATACCGAAATGCAATTAAGTACCTCTCTCACTAAGGTTTAATTATTTTCATTTGCTACATTTGTTGCTTTAATGTAACTTTGGTCCTTTTTCTTACCCTTCCCCAAACGTGAATAGAATGGATTCACCCCCAAAATTTTAGTTTAGACAACACTTACCTAAATTCCTCTGCTTTTGGTTATTAAGTATCTTTTTTTCAACAAGCCTTTGGCTGTCTCTAGGTGTTATTGGGGGCCTTCTGTGTGTGGGGTGGGTCTATGACTGAGCCCCCCTCCCCATGCCTCCTTTAGCGTTCCCCATCCATCAGATTTTGAGTAGGTACTTTTCCCTCATTATTTGTCCTTTTTGAGCTACAAACCTCAGATTATTTCCCCCTTTTAATTCACTTTGAATTTTGGCATTTTAAACATTTTTCACAGATACTGAACTTGAAATTTTAGAGACAGCAGAAGAACTAGATCCTATCAGCTCTTTTATTGAAATGATTCTGCTGGATGCGTCAGCAGATACGGGAGAGCAATACCTCCCAGAAACCAGAAGAAACCAAGTCACAGAACAAGTCACAGAAATTCCGAGCATAACCAACAAAGGGTTAGGAACGTAGAAGGCTATGGAGCAGTAGGGAGCTTGCGGGGAAAAAATACTCCCTAATTTCCACCTTTACCAACTGTATTTGATATAGAAATTGTATTTTGTCTGGAATTGGATAGTCACGCATGAAAACAAGGTGCCATAAGGGTTATCCTGACTCACACTGAGGGAGAGTTGTAGCACTTCGTGTTGGGCAGGTGTCTGTGTGTGCTAGAAGGACTTGAACAGCATGTGGGGTCTCAAGTTACCCCCTAGGCTTTCAAACCGCTCCTTCCCACAGGAAGAGAAGCCTCTGAGGGCTGAAGGAGGAAGCAGGCACTGAGCACGGACTGCTTCTCTGCCAGTCAGTAGGTTTGGGACCACTCTCGTTGCTTTCAGTTTTCTTTGTGTCCAGATCAGAACAGGAGTCCTCCAGAAAATTCTGTACTATTGCAGGACCACGGAGCACTTCGATGGATCTCTGTGTACATTCGGTTAATCTGTTAGAGAGAAATAAAAGCTGAGCAGTCTTATTTTCCTCCATCAACTCCTGAGCTGTGAGATCTCCTGAAGGAATGTTGGAGAAGGGTGTGAAAGTAGGAATTGAATTTGCCTCTCGTGTTTCTGCTGCTGAAGCTGCTGCTTCTGGATGGCAGGGCTCCTTGCTCACCATTGAGCCTTTTAATCCATTAAAGAATCTGATGCTGTCAGGAGGGCCTCAGGTCTGGCTCTTTTAACTCCTACTTGGTTTTGATCCATCTGCCCTCTAGAAGTTAGTGAAAAGCCCCAGGATGTGAAAAAATGGTTTCCACGTAGGACTACTGAGCTCCCTGATGTACGATTCTGGGTAAGTTGAGTGAATGTTGACGTGTGTTACTTCGGAGTTGAAGGGCGCCTCCTACAGGCTTAGGCTTGCATTGTGTTATTGCCGTGCCTGTGTAGACTCTTAAAATCAATGTGAATACTGTCTAATGTTTTCTTTTCTTTAATTCTGTACTCTATTCTTCCTTAAGTTTAACATTTTAGTCTTGGGATGTTTGGGACTGACTGTATGGGAAGCAGTAGTTTGCATAGCAAGTTGAAATAATGGGATTCATTATTAAGATTCATATCTTTCTAGACAGGATAGTATTCCTAGTTGTTGTTTCTATATGACTAGCAATTTTATTTATTTACCTATTCAGTATATCGTATCTTAGCACCATGTCTATAGGTAATACATAGGTACTAGAGATATAAGAACTACCACAAAATGTTTCCTTTCCTCAGAAAGCTCTTTGACTGTTGGAGGATATAGACAAGCAAACAATGATTTTTTAATACTACGTGAGAAATTCTGTGAGAGGCACACACCTAAGGTGGGGGATCTAGAAAAACTTCCTTGAGTAATAATTTGCTAACTCTAAGACTGTGTAGTATAACCAGGTCAAGTCAGTGGGGGAGGATGTAGCCAAAGGCATGAAGGAAAATGAAACACAGGAAGCAGTTGAATAGAGTGTGGGCTTCTGTAGGGTGAGGACAGGTGTGGAAGAGCAAACAGGGCCTCGGTCATGGAGGATCGGGTATGCCATGCTGAGGGGTTCATTTTGAATTCTGTAGGCAGTGGGCATGCAGTGAATGAAAGCAGCATTTGATGCAGGGAATTCAAGATCTAGGGCACATATTTAAGTGATTAATAGGAGAGTCTTGGATGAGATTTTATGCTGTTGTGAAGGAAAGGCTGAGAGTGGAGACATAGGAAAGAGAAGGCATAATACATGGACCAGTATCCATCTCTTTGCTCACACTTCCTGAACAACTCTAGTGTCCACTAACTAGGCTTTCCTATTTTTTTGATAGTTGTTTTAGTGGCTTGACTATTTATTTATAGGCCTGCCTTTTTTGGTCTTTTGTTAAATCCTCCTCACTTTGAAAGTGAATTAATAAACTAGTGTCAAATGTTTTCCAAATTCTGTTTTAAGAATAATCTAGATCTTCTAAAACTTGAGTAATGTGGGCTGTAAAAAATCTGTAACTGCCCAACTGGTTTATGTCAACATTTTGGAAAGAATATCAGTCTTTAAAATGGCGTTAGAGATATAAACCTTTGGGGGAGTGAAGAATGCCTGGTGCATGCTAATTTTGTACTTATCCAGGTGGAAGAGAGAGAAGAATAGCCAAAGCTATAGATAGAACAAAAGGATGTCAGTTGCAACCTGGTCTCAGTTTGGGTTTCGCTCTCTTCACTGCTCCCGTATCAAAACGTTCGTGGTTTACTTATTTATTTCTAACCTGAGTCATATTAAGATCTTATTTGACAAATTGTATTTTGATTTATAGTCTGTGCTTTTGGCATATGCTTTAATAGCATTAGCCAGCTCTAGACACATACTGAATTCATTATGTACCTTATGTATGTAAGTAGTAATACTTCCTTTTAATGAACATACGGTCACATCAAAGTGCTGTGAGGTGGTTTTACAAAAGCGTCTTTGTGTAGTGCTCTCAGAAGTTCAAGACATGTGTTAAGGTGAAGACTAATACGCTGTATTGCAAGTTATATTTTAACGGAGTAATATATTATAATTTTGCCCTCTCCTTAAGGTGAATAGACTGTTATAGTCTGTCTGGGTCTTTGATTCTTAAGCTTAAGTTTTTAATTGGAATTCAACATTTTTGATGTTTAAATTTTTGTGAACAGATTAATTAGAAGCTCGTAACATAAAATTGACTTTGAATTTGTATCCCGAATTGGGATATTGACAAAGGGTAGATGAATGACTTTTTCCCCCTCTTTTCTGCGGGTGGTAAGAAATCCACAGAAGCTGCTTTTGTAGATAGCTGTGTACGTGGCAGCATGAAACCTTGGCTATGTCTGCTAAAATGTTCCTTGTCCTTACGATACAGACAGCCTTCAATAAGGTTGAAGGGCAGGTCTCTCCCAAGGCAGGTTGGTGGCAGAAGTGAGCCTGTGAGCCATCTTCCAGAAGGAGTGGTTGCTGTCTTAGCACTCCTCATCTCTGTCCTATCAGGGTGCAGGAGGCTGACTGAGCAGTGAAGTGTTCTCAGTGATGATCTGTGGAGTCAGTGCAGGACAGCATCTTGGGGATTTTGTAGGAGAAGTGGGGCAGATATGTGTGTGTGGGTGTGTGTGGTCTATGGAGGACACTAGGCACCTCCTTGAAATAGAGAGAGGCCAGTCCTTGAGGGAACAGGTAGGCAAAATGTTTTAGCTCTGGCCAAGCAAGTTGAGATGAGAACAGAGTTCCAGTCCAAGCAGAAACTCAAGAGTGCAAACAAGATACTGGGCAGGGCTCTTCTGCTTGGTGTATATGGCAGGAGACACTGCAGCCTGGGAAACACCAGGGATTCCCTTGTCTACGGCTTCCCCGTAGGCAGATAAGTTTGTAGGCAGCTTCTTAATTCTGGAGGGATGAGACTTGCCAAGTATGATCAGGATTGACTCAGGATTGATTCAGGGACCACTTAAGGCTGAGCCAGCGAGTTGAAGGTTGTCAGTAATTAGAAGTGGGTGAGGATACCTTGACTGTCTCAGATAGAAACTAATTGGATCTTTCTTTGATAATAACCACTCCCTAACATTTCCAGGAAGACTTTGAGAATTGCTGGGAATATGGGCAAGAAACCCAACTCACTGAAACATGGTATTTGACTCTTTATTTTTCATTATAAAACAAAAGTGGAAACATTAGTAATAGTCTTGATATCTCCCAGCCTTGTATTTAAAAGTTGTAAGTAAAACTAATCAATATATTTTCAATGTGATATGGCAATGAGTGATATCTAAATTTATTATTACTACTTTTTATATTACATGAAATCATTAGAAGTGTAAGGGTGTGGTTAGTTTTTGTTTGTTGGTTTTATTGTTTTCTTTTCATTTGAATCTTGCTGTCTGTTACCATTCAGTAGCATCTCAGAGACAAGGGAAGAATTTTTTGACATTTATTGAGATCTTTTTGGGGAAAGAACTGTTTTAATGGTACTATTTAATTTTTTTTTAAAGATTTTATTTATTTATTTGACAGAGAGAGAGAGCAAGAGCAGGAACACAAGCAGGGGGAGTGGGAGAGGGAGAAGCAGGCTTCCCGCTGAGCAGGGAGCCCGATGCGGGGCTTGATCTCAGGACCCTGGGATCATGACCTGAGCCGAAGGCAGACGCTTAACGACTGAGCCACCCAGGCGCCCGGTACTATTTAATTTTAATTTATGTAGTTGTTTATCAGAAATGAGTCTATAGCCTATTTATTGAATCATTTCATTTTTTTCATTTTCTTACATATTTATTTAGTGCAGATTTTTAAAAAAGACTTTATTTGTCAGAGAGAGAGAAAGAGCACAAGCAAGGGGAGCGGCAGGCAGAGGGAGAAGCAGGTTCTCCACTGAGCAAGGAGCCCGATGTGAGACTCGATCCCAGGACCCTGGGATCATGACCTGAGCCGAAGGCAGACGTTTTATTGACTGGAGCCACCCAGGCATCCCTGCTTAGTGCAGATTTGAATAAAACTGTCTAGAATATTGGAAATGTCTTCTTAAGTACAGGGGGCATTGATTAGATCTATAGTCATTTTTTTTTCCCCATCGAGGGGAAGTTCTGAACAACTTGGTATGGAAATGTTGACAACACATGACAGGGTAAAGGCAACTTCATCTGAACCAAATTAACTATATATTTGTCATGGCAGCAAAAATAAACCAACTTCCTTGCCTCCCTTCCTTCTATCCTTTCTTCATCTTTCTATTTTAAAAACATAAAAAAAAATTTCGAGCTTTATTGAGGTATAAATAACAAAATTATAGGATATTTAAACTGTACGATGTGATGATTTGATATATGTATACATTGTGAAAGGGTTCTCACTGAGTTATAAACTTTTAACTATTTATTATCAAAATGTGCAAAGATATACAAAAGTAGAATAGGATTTTGAACCCATATGTACTATCTCCAGCTAGAACAATTGGCAACTCATGGGTAATCTTACTTAATCTAGTTCTTTTCTTTCCCCTTCTCTATCATCCCCCCGCCCCCCGCCGCCCCCCGCCCCTCAGCGCAGAGGTCAAATCCCTACCTGCCTCTTATTTTATATGCTGAGAATGATTTTTACATTTTTCAATGGTTAGATTTTGTGGCATAAAATTATGTAAAATTTAAATTTCAGCATCCATGCTCATTTGTTTAGGTATTGTCGATGACAGAGTTGAGTACATCAATAGGGATCATATGGCCTTTACAGAAAGAGTGCGCCATCCCCACACCTAGAACATTTTAATGTATATTTAACTTATAAGGGCATGGGCATTCTTTATTTTTTTTTAACAATATATGGCCATTATTATAGCCAACCTAATTAAAGACAATTTTCAATACCATCCAGGATATCCATGTTCAAATTTTATATGAGATGTAGTTTGGCCAGCTAGAAATTGAAGTATCATTGAAGGATAGAGTAATGAAACAAAGCTCCGGTGTGTGGGTGTCTCAGGAAATGAATTTTTTTAAACTTAGAAATGTGCGTTTTCAAATGAGATAATGGAATGCAGTTATCTAAGTTATTTTTCTAGCCTTTTGAAAAGTGTGGATAGTCATACTGAGTCATTGACAACTTACAACTCAACCTACTTTCTCAAAGTAGAATATCTTTTTTCTTACTATGGCTAGTTAATTTTTCCTCCTTTGTATTTAACTTTCCAGAGGAACAAATATGTTGGCTTTAAAAATATGGCTAGAGCATCTGGCATAGTGTTTGATGTTTGTGTATGCAATATTGACGTAATTTCATTGATAACTGCATTGTGCATAAACTTTGTCTCTTTATCTGAGATCTATCAAGTATTCTAGTAGCTGTTAGGAGGTAATTAAGTGGCATTAAAGGAAGGGCTCTATCAAGCTGATTCTCACAGCCTTTACACCTTCGTCTTCTGCCTCAGCATGTGATTGATCATGGCTGTAAATACAGGTCAGAGTATCTATTTTTTTCCATTTCTCTCAGGGTGGTCAGTCTCTGCTAAATTGGTGGTCACTTAGCCAAACTCACAGACTCTTGAATTATAAATTAATTTATTTTATTTTTAATGATTTATTTATTTACTTTAGAGAGAGAGAGAGAAAGAAAGAGAAAGAGAGACAGAGAGAGCATAAGTGGGGGAAGGGGCAGAGGGAGAGAATCTCAAGCAGACTCCCCACTGAGCGCAGAGCTGGAAGTGGGGCTCAATCTCAGGACCCATGACATCATGACCTGAGCTGAAACCAAGAGTCAGTCGCTCAACTGACTGAGCCACCCAGCTGCCCCTAAATTGATTATTTTAGACAACAAATAATTTAGCACCTTCCTACATGCCAAGTACCATTGTGCTTGCTGGAGATAAATTGGTGGTGGTGATAGTTGGGGGTGGAAAGAACTAAGTCCCTGCCCTCCATTTATTGAATCCTATGAGAAACCAAACATCCCCATAGATCAGATAAGTCATGACTGCTGTTGAAGGAAAAAAAAAAAAATCTAGTAGGGCAAACTTATTTGAATATCCAAACTAAGATCAGAATTTTGCTCAGTAAGTATCAAATTTAAGTAGAAGTGATTGGATATTCTTACTGTAGTGAAACAATATCTGTTAAAGATATATTTGTCAAGTGAGTCTGAAAGTTTTGTTTTTATAGGTAAAAAGAACTAAATTCTTACTTGTTTTCCTTTTTAAAGTTTCAAGCCCCAAATAAAGTTTCTCAATAAACATTGAATCTGGGTCGCAAAGAGATATTCCGATAACTGAGGAATGTTTATGATTTGGGTAACGAATAAAAGGCTATCTCAAACAAAAGGAAAGGGAAGGTAAATTTAGTAGAAAGAAATGTTTATTAACAATACTAGCTGCCTTCTTATAAGGTTTCCCAGTTTACAAATGCTTCCACATAGGGGTTAATCAGATCACTGCAATTGCTCTAGAAGATCGGCACAGAAGCTGGTATTAACTCTGTTTTGTAGATGAAGAAACAGACTCTGATGGGCAAAGGGACATGCCCAGAATCAAATCAGTCCTAAGCACATAGGTCCTGGATTCAGGTGTCCTGAGTCTCCCAGCGCTCTCCCTTGGTGCCTAGGATTAGCCTGCTTTCCATGTGAATGTGGCAGTCCACTTTCTTTTCAGACAATCAGGACATCCGGCTCTGTTCAGAGTGATTTGATAACAATTTGATAAGGTGTGGAATCTTCCTGTGATTAGAGAGAGAAATCTGATAAGATACAGGACTCAACCATGCAACCGATAAAGGTTCTCAAAAGGCTGCTTCCCGTTAGAATTCCCCAGCTGGCCCTTACCACATGGTTCCGTGTATTTATCATGTGGCTCACACTCGGAATCGCCCCTGGGGCAGGTTGAGCCATTCCAGTGGGTTTGTAAAAAGTTGTGTGCATGAACTCACACACAAATGAGGAGAGGGGCATAGAAAGGTGGTGCCGTGTAAGGGAAAGGACTCTCTTTTGCCTGTCCTTTTAGGAGAGATGGATCCGTTTCCCACTAAAGGGCTTCTTTGCCTTTGTTTCAGAATTCGATTCTCAAGTTTTCAGTTGGTTTACTTGAAATTTTACGGTAGCTGTGTATAAAATTGGTAGCACTGGCAGGAACTTAAGAGATTGCAAAGTTCCACTCTGTGGCTCAAGTGATGAGGAAACTGAGGCAGGGGTCAGGACTGGCCCAGAATTTTTAGACGCAGGTGAAAGATAAATAAATCTGGCTGAGTTAAGTTGAAAAGAACTTTTTGAGAGGGCATTGAACAGCAGGCAGAAATGCTGGGAAAGCTGAAGACATAGCTTGAAAAATAAGGGACCGAAAATGATCTGCGGCAACCAAAGCCATGGGCGACCTCTGTGCCTGCTCTGGGGCATGAAGTCTTTAATGCTGGTGACTGCATGTCACCTCTTGTTCTGCCTTCCTTGCAGACGCCTCTGCCACCGCTGCCCCTAGAAAGAGGTGGTGCTGTTGCTGTTTGCCTCCACCTTCAGACTGGATTCCCCACGTCCCGTTCTCAGGGTCACTAGCTCGAGGTTGAAGTCTGTGTCGAGAGTCTCTGATTAGAGCTAGGTCGGAGGCTTGTGTCCCAGTGGACACAGTGGACCTTCTTTCTCTCCTATGGGAGGCGTAGCTTTAGCCCCTCTGAGAGACTTAGATGGTGGGGGGCAGGGGGTTTAGATGCTGGGAAGCAAAACTAAACAACACCCAGACAATTATCTATTATAGAAGCACACCCAGTTAGAGGCTGTTTGAGGAATGAGAACTTGGTTCTTTGGACGTTTCCCAATTTATAGCAAGCGTTGACCTCCTTTGTAAAAACTGGCAGAACGTCCCTGTTTTTTAAGAGAAAGTGAAGTCGCCTGGATTAAGATTTGGTGATTCTGATATTTTGAAATGGTTTGTTATCCTGTCAACTGTTTTCCTCTGGACTAAAACCGTTTTCCTGTCTTTCTATCCTTTGTGACATCTGGAAGAGAATACTTTTTCGTCCGTGGTAAAAAGTGAAGAGGGAAAATGAGAAAAGAGCAAACTGTATTCATAAAGCGCAGAGATTAGAGATTAGCGGTCACGTAATTTCAGGAAAATTTTGCCACATTGATGAGTGGTAAGCCATTTAAAACTCAAAAATAAACAGAGCTTTTTGTTTTTATTTTTAAAGTATTTTAGGCAGTAGCCGTATCTTTCAATTAAGGTGTAAAGTGGTCTTAACTTCCCAGTATTTTTTTTATCTTTTAATAATGACAGTTAATATTAATGGAGAACTATTATGTTGTACTAGTTATCTTACTTATTCCTCACGTTATCCCTCCCCCCACCCCCATCCATCCCATTATCATCCCTCTTGGATAGAGGAGTGAATAGAACCTTAGCTGAAGCAACTAGCATGAGGTTTCCCCATTGGTCGGGGATGGACTGGAAGGCCAGGATACATTCCTATGAGAGAAGACTCGCAAATCTTCCCATAACCTAGGAGAGAAAAGAAGATGTGTCTGGAGCTCCATGCTTGGTGATATCTTAGGAAAACTGCAGAGGAAAAAAAGAAAGGAAATGTGGTAAGGGTTGGAGACTTTTTGGAACTTGTGACTTTTTCAAGTTAGACTGTTGATTTGCCCTTGTATCTCAGAATCTGGGGGTGGCCGGACCAATCTCTTTCCATTTCTGTTCCCCATAGTGATACCGAGCTCAAGGCCTGGCACCGGTAGGTGTTTAAGGAATATTGGTAGAAGAAGTATCTCAAGCAGCCCCAGGACAGTTATCTTGGGTTAAAATGCCACTCCTCCTAGACCATAGACTCAGTAAATGAAGGCCGTCACCCTCAATGCTAGATATCCTAAGATAGCTGATCAGAGACTTCAGTGCATTTCAGAAACAACCAAAGACGATTACCTATGGCGTTAGGCCACATCTTGTATGGTCTATCAAAGAGTCTCTATAGTGTGTCTTGCTGACCGACTTTACAACTTCATTTCAACTATTTTTGTCTCATTACTTCTTTTCTGTTTTTCTCCCTTTGAAGTACAAAAACTTATTTGGGGCCTGTCCTAGTGGGAGGATGAATTGCCCTGGGGAGGGGTTTTCACTGTAAATTGATGGCTAGAGCATTTTTGCACAGATATAGCTGATGAATACCCAGAACCTTCTGTTTATAGTTGAAATGTGGTTTTATTTTTGTTCAACTCTAGCTAGATTCCTCAGTATCTGAAAAGTAGAAAACTTACTCTTCATTAGATCATTTAAAACTTTTTTAAGAAAGGAAAGTCCTGAGGGTATAGAAACTTTCCATACTTAAATATGTCACACTAAGGTACCTCACAATGTTTCGTTTACAGGGGGCCAAAGACCACAGATCCACGCTGATTGCTAATTATTCAGATTGTAAATAGCTCCTCCAAGAACTTAGGGTGAGACAAAAGAAACAGGAAGGAACAAAAGGCCCACGATAATGAAAAGGATATTGTGAAGAGAAAGGCTGGGTAGAATTATGATGCAGGTCACATCCTGTGCCTGTATTTAATTGTACCTTTGTATTTAATAATAAAAATGATTACATGCTCAGTGCTAACAGGTGTCCCTTCCTCAGAACGGTAGTGTGGATAAGTGACAGCAAATTATTCCAATTCATAAACTTTGAATATGATGCTTTTCTTTTGAGTTTCTCCGGTCTATAATAGAAGACATTTTCTGCAGAAATATACATCAAATCAGGAAGAGTTTTAAACTTAATTCCTGATACGTATGTATAAAATATAGGTGAATAAAGTACAAATGAAAAAAAATTACTTTGCAGGCCCTATTTAATGAAATGGGGATGTACTAAATGCCATGTCGCATTTCTGGTAGTTTATGCTTCATATAAGCTTTGGATATAATTGCAAATTAGCAGTAATTAAAGTTTATAGTTGGTGGTCTTGCTGTTAGGGCTTAATTGCCTTCTCTGCATTTTCTCTACTTCTTGCTAATCTGGGCCGCCTTTCCTAACTGCCCTGTCTAAAATATACCCCAGCCCCAGGGAGTTGCTCTCCCTGCCCCAGATTTTTCCCTCTATCGCCATCATGGCAATTTCTAATTGATTTTAGTTGATTTTATCTGTCTTCCCTTTCGAGTGTGGTTCCATAGAGCAAAGACTAGGGTAGTACTGTTCTCCCTACTCAGTGGAGCCCTAGGCCTACCATCATGCCTGGCTTCCAATATGTACTCAGTATTTGTTAAAAGGATCTGCCACCTGCTGTCCTAATCATACCTCAAACCCTTGCTTGCTTTAACTTTATCACTGGCCTTCTCCTTCTGCTTGGGTTTTCACTAAAGATTGTGTGATAGAAGACATCTGTTTCCATTGTGTGCTGGGTAGCTAGGTAGAGAGACAATAGTTCCTTGGTTCAGTGGAGACCACAGCTACAGTGAGGGTAGAGTCGAGGGGTTGGCCACTGTTCCTAGAATCTCTTGGCCTTGAGCACATTTCCCTTATTTGAGCAGTCTTTAACCTATGATTATGTTCTATAATCATGTACATTTACTCATTTATTCATTCAACAAATTTTGGAATATCTGCCATGTAGCAGATGCTATGGTAGGTACTGGGAAAGCAAAATTAATAAGATGCACTCTGTTTTTTTAGGAACATATTATTAGAATCAAGGTTTCCTAGACCTGGAATGACATCTATTTAGGTGTCTGTTGTAAACCTGGTTTCTAGCACAATTTCTGACACATTAAAAGCATTTAGTACAGATTTGTTCAATAAATGAGTGTCGAATGCAGGTATTTAGAAAATAGTTTGTGGTGTAATAAGTATATGTTTACAGTGTCATGGAAGCACAGAGGGGAGAAGGCTGTTGTGTCCGAGAGGAGTCAGGGAAGGTTTCATGAAAGAAAGATGAAAAGTTGAATAGTCTACCAGGCAGGATAGAATGCTTCATGGAGTAGAGACCCCATGAGCAAAAATCAGAGGTAGGAAGAGTAGAGTTTTATTTGAAGATGGCACTGTGGTCAGCCTGGAGATTTAAGGTCAGTGTGAGGAGGTAATGGGCATTGAGGCTGTTGGAATCATCAGTGTCTTTATTCAGGTACCCTATGCTCCAAATAGCTCTGTGGCACAGACTAATCATCTTACCGCCATTTATTTTACCCATTTCTATAGGAAAACAAATTGTGTTCTAAATTGTCGTCTTAGAGGCAGTCTTAAAGATAGAACCTATTTTTAAGTCAGGACTAACTTTATTAGGAAATTGGCTACATTGCCTATATAAGTTATCTATTGCCAAAATTCCACATAACAACCAACCATAAAACCCCAGGAGCATAAAAACAATTAGGCTTTATTGCTCATGCATTGGAGTAGTCATCTAGGTGGTTCTCGTAATCTTGTCTGGGGTTAGCGCCGTGATTATTCTGGTTTCCCCTGAGCTTGCACTCATGTTTGGAGGTGTCGACTGTCAGCTGATGCAGAATGACCTTGGCTGGCATGACTAGGGCAACTTGCCACATGCCTCTTATCGGCCTCCTGGTACCAGCAGGCTAGCCTGGGTATGTCCTTTTCATGGCATTGGCAGAGCGTCCTTTTTAAAATCACATCTACTAATATTCCATTGGCCAAAACACTTTCACGTGGCTGAGTCCAGAGTCAGGGTGGGAGAGGACACTCAAGATTGATGGCAAAGGGCATGGCAGCAGGGAGGTGTGAGGAATTGGGACATTTTTGGCAGTCTCCTGCATATAGCCCGCAAAAGCCGATCAAATCAAGATTTCACTATAATTCTAGAACTAATGGAAGAATATGATTTCCGATTTTGTTTTTATGATTTACTTTATAAAGCACCTGTCTTTTGGTTTTTATTAATGCTCATTCTTTTTTCAGACATGCTGGGCCAAAGTGAGGGAAACCAGAAATGAGGAATAGGTTGAAATGAAATCTTGAAAGGGATAGGTAACTATTGAGGATTAGCCATTACATGCATTGTAGAATTTCAGAGGTGCCACCCAGCTCCTCTCCTTGTATAGGACACTGAAGCCCAGAGGAGTACTGGGTCACATGTGACCCAGGCCTTCCAAGCCCAGAGCCATTCTCCACTGTATCTGGTAAGGTGCATCCTCCCTAAACTGCTCCCTGAGTCTCCCTGATCCCTGCCACTCCCCACACAAATCATCACTTTTCTAAATAATTTACTTTTGGAACTGGCATTGTTGTCACAATTTACTGTGAAAAGTATGTTCTCATTTCAGTCTTCCTTTTCAATTTTATTCATCATATGAACTTAAAACAGATTTTGTAAAACCCTTACACACACACACACACACACACACATACCCCTTTTCTACTCTGCTTCTGCTTCTACTTGCACTCTTCCCATCAGAAAGGGAAATTTTAAGTATAATGATTATATTAAATCAGCTCGAGTTTAGTAGGTTAGCCTTTGAATTATCTTTGCCAGACTGCTAAGGAGAAGCTGCCCAAGAGGTCATTGTGACACTGTCAGTCTGAGACAATGAAGCATGCCCTGTGGATTTTGTTAGGAATGGGATTAGAGCTTAAGGGAAGTGTTCTTTCTTTCAAGCATCCTTTTCCCCCCTGCTAGCAGGAGTCATGTGATTACAAGAGACCCAGGCCAGGCATAGGGAGATTGGAGGAGATATGTTCAACATTTCAACAGTGGCAGTTTTTATTGATGCTGAAGTTATGGGTAGGTGTTATTTTAATAAAGAACCATTTTTTATCTAACAGTTAGACTTTATATACAGATTCCTGGGTCCATAGTTACCTCTGTGCACTGTAAATGGCCATTTTAAAAGTACCCCGTATGAAAAGAAGACTATATGTAGAATTTCAGAGCATCGTACACTTTTAGATCTGAAGGACCAGGAAGAGGCCAGGTAATTTGTTACCAAGGGTTTTTTCATAGTTACTCGTTCTGCACATCCTTTCCGCATTCAGGGATTCTCTCTCTTTTTTTCCCAGCTATTTTGCATGTTAACTTAGTTGCCAAACTTTGAAACCCTCTGAGGAGAGCAATACTGCTATGTCTCCAAAATATTTACATTTGAGGCCAATCTTTTAGATGGTGACATTGTGAAATATTTTTCACATTAAGTATCTCTCACTATCCTATACGCAGGGCCATTGAGAATTAAGACAAAATCCTTCTCTGCCACCACTGACCTTCATTCTTTTCGGTAGGTTGATTTAATATTGTGTTTTTCTAAACAAGGGAAAACAGTTACAGTTCCACCTCTTATGTGCTTCCTCTCATACGAGTTGTAAGTTCAGTATGTGCACATATGTGAGATTTCAAGTGCAGAAGAATAGAGTAGGAAACAGATTTTCACAGTCCCCGTCTGGGTCCTTGTGTAAGTGCCAATGTAAAGCTATGCTCTTCACTGATCCGTGAGGAGTATCATGTTGCCTGGCTCTCAGGAAACGGATTGGAAAATCCAAACTGAATAAGCAGATCAATTGGGTGGGAGGGAATTGAGATTATTGTATCACATTCCAATGACATGCAATGTTGTCAAAAACTTTTTTTCTCCAGACATAAAATTATAGGAGGCATACAGATACCTTCAAAATGTCAGTAAAGGGGGTTGGAGGGGAATTTAGTTAAGAATAATGAAAATTTACCCTTTCTCCCGGGAAGCATACACTGAGAGCATCTGGGTATCTCAGGGTAAAGGGTGAATTTAATGTGGGTAGGGGAGGACGTCTACCATGAATCCAAGGAGGTAAATAAGCTGAATGTCTGCAAAGAAGGCGACTTCTGGGTGGAGGTGTGAGCTCCTGGGCCCAGAGGAAATTCAAATTGCTTACTCCTCAATTTTTAAGAACTTACCATAGCTGTGTTTGCACTCCCCTACAGAGCAAGGGGAAATAGGATGAGTCTTGAGGGAATCATTTATAACCATTTCTCCCCTGTCCCACTTATCCAACTTAAATATAAGGGCTAGTTTTGGTTTAAGTTCCGATTTTCCACATTTCTGGAGTTTCTGTACTTCCCTCAAATTTCTTGTCACCTATTTCCTGATGTCTGAAATTTCTTTAACATTAGACAAAACATTCCATAGTTAGAGGTAAGACTATAGATCGATAAAGACTGTAAAAATTTATAAACTTATATAAAATTGATATAAATCTATAAGACTGTATATCTAAGACTATAAATAAACCTGTTTATTTAACTCACTGAATGGAATTTGGCTAAACTTAACATTACTTGATAACCTGTTTGTGCCTGGTACTAACAAGGAAAACAAAACAAAACAAAACAAAAGATGAACAAGAAAGCCTTCCTGCCTTCCCATGACTGGGATGAGGAGGTGGGAAATCATACAGCGATTACACTGGCAGGTGAGTTCCAGGAGACCAGTGTGTTCCCTGCATTTGTCTCAGTGCTTGAGTCATAATCAAGGCTTATTATTTTTTTAAGGTGATGGAAACATGGGTGAATATAATATTATAAAGCCTAGGAAAAAGGTAGATACAAGATATGATATTGGCTCAGAAAAAGGGATGAACAACTTTGCCTTGGAGGGACTCAGGGAAGGCAGAATCTAGGGGAGATATTTGAATCAGATCACGAGGGATGACTAGGGGTTGTCTGAGCTTCTAGAATAGTATTTCAGCCAGAAGAATTAGTGTGGACAAAGGCAAGAAGGTGTGAAATGGCAGGAATGTTGGGGGAGTTGCAAAAATTTGACAACCCTAGATAGTAAGAATAGTGGGAATGGGAGAATTGTGGCAGGTGAGAATCATAGCATGAAGGCCTTAGTTCATAAATAAGTAAGTGACACGCTGATTCGAGTCAAGGCAGGGCTGCTGGGTAGATTGGCGGCAAGGAAAATAAGGACCAAGGAAACTTCTTTCCTCCTCACATTTTAACTGAGGTCGATCTTGTTTACCTTAAAAAGTATTGGGATTTGGAGGCTAATCAGGGGGGCATTTCTTAGTATAGAAGCAACAGCGCTTGATGCACTATACCAGATATACCAAATATATCAAATATATTTATACCAAAATATAAAATGAAATTTTATATTTTGAAAAGGTATTAAGAGAGAGATTTTGGATTTTCAAAGCCTCACATTTTAATAGATGACTATGTAATATAGATATACTACTTTACAAAATAATCTGTCAGTTAACAAATCGGATTTCTGCCTAGTTCCTCTGGACAATGACTTCATATAGGATTTAAAATAGTTAATTTACACGTGGCTTTCCAGAGACTTGTCCTGTGTGTAAATCAAGGCACACCCAGTGAGGTGTGAGTTTTCCTACCATACAAACGTGACTTGGATTTCTTGTACCACCGTAGGGTGTTTCATTGTTATGTATATAAATCTAGTAGAAGGATTGGATGGGATGGCTCCTCGCTTTCGTTTAGATGTGTAATCTCTGTAGTTTAGAGAGGAGATCTATAATGGAATTCTTAATTAGTTTCTTTGGTTTGTTTGCATGTATCTAACTTAGTGGAGCATCTTCTAATTTTAAATGAACCCTCCATTAATAGAAGTTGGTTTCTTAGACTTAACTTTAAATATATATCCTGACTATTTTAATGGCAACTTTAGGGTCATGCTGAGTTGAAATTGATCCAAAGGCTGCCAGTTTTCTTCCCACTTACCCTTCAGCTACTCCTGCTCTTGTTCCTTTCTCCCCCTATTTCCATTCTGTTAATTTCTGGATAAAATAACCCCTTATTCTGTATGTTGAAGTTCAATGTATGTTCTCCGCTGACAGAGGATTTAATGTAGAGGGAAGGGTTCTTGGCTGATCGTATTAGTTCAGTTTTAGAATAAGATGTTTGTGGGGAGGGGTGGCAGAATCTTCGGTCATTGATTCTCTCTTTATAACTTTGCCCTTTTAGCTGGAACAGATTACCTGTGCAGGGCTTCTGGTCCTGCACAGACTGAATCACAAGGAAGAAACTTTACATAAACCATTTATACTAAATGTTTGGTATGCTGGCAACATAAATCAACAACAATATCCATTACAAATTCATCCCTTTATCAGTATTATCTTGATAGAACTGATCCCAGTGTGTGGGAATTTGAACCCTGATTCAATACATCTAGCCCTGGGTAATTAATTATTCAGGGCACAGAGAACCTGGCCCCTGCAATGTAGAGTAATTCTTCCTGGTCAGCGTGAACTCCACTGGCAATAATAAATAGAAAACGTCTCTAGTGATGCCAGTATTTTAAAGTGATTAATCATCTTCCCCCCCCTTCACCTCCCCCTTAGTTTTCTTAAACTAGGATTTTTCAGCAATAAATCTTTAAAAATACAGGTAGGAATTGTTCTGTAATTAAATTTTGCCCTGCTTAATTTCTTACCTTTTATGTGTGATTTAAAAAAATGTTACATTTTAAGGAGCTCTGATCAAAAGTCAAACCAAGAAAAATCCTTTTATAGAATACCAAGAGATTCTCCATGGAAGATTAAGCTCTTGGTTTTGAATATTAGATAGAGCACATACTCATAAAAATTGTTAATCAACACCAGTTGGGGTGTCAGATATTCTGAGGTTTTGAATTGCTTCACTTGCGTGCATACGGGTTGTCTGTATTGGGAAAAGTCTGACATATACATATGTGCCCAAACTGCGAGAATAATTACTTATTTCTTAACTTTCAGATAATCGATGTGAGCTCTTGTAGGAAAGGGATATATTTTTTTTTTTTTGCCCTTTTGCGGTACACAAAGTGCACTTGCTGGAGTGGCAGGTAAATGCCTGACCGAGAATGACCACGTAGTTTTTAAATCATGCCCTAGAGAGCTGACCAGCCATCATGTATATTCTGGGTGACAGGGACCGACGTGACATATCTGTTGTGACACACTTCTGTACCACCATTCTGTGGCTCGAGGTGACTTCTGTCCCTCCTCTGATGCTTTCCCCTGCTGCAGGACAACACAACGACGCACGGATGAACCTCGCCATTGCCCTCACTGCTGCCAGGTATGGGGCTGCCACAGCCAATTACATGGAGGTAGTGAGCTTGCTCAAGAAGACAGACCCCCAGACGGGGAAAGAGCGAGTGAGCGGCGCGCGGTGTAAGGATATGCTCACAGGTATGCCGAGGCTCGAGCAGGGAGGCATTTCTTAGCATCTTGCCTTGCCTATGTAATGACTGAATTACAATTTTTCTGTCACTTCTCTTTTATTTAAGCCAGATTTCAGAGTCCTATTAATTATATTCCTTATTGTCAACAATGACTGGTTTAACGTGAAAATTTTCCCTTGTGGTACTTGGCAATTTTTCCCCTTTGTGTTAAATAATAATAATGATAATGATAATAATAAATGCTCACAAAATTCCCACAGCTCTGAATGCATTCCATTTGGCTTTACAAAAACATGTTATTAATAAAATTAAATAAATGTGCCAAGTTTCAAAGTAAGTGACACAGGCGGTGCATTTATACGTCGTTAGAGTCAATCACTTTCACTTTGGTTAGATTTTCATCCCTGTCCTGGTTCTGTGGCCATGGAGTGAGAGTTTCAAAATTACCTCGTTGCCTTGAACGGAAGCAGCGCTGAGAAATATGTTGTCTCACGGCAATGCTGTTTCCACAGTTGAGTTTTAAGGAGAAAGCGGCTTAATTACTCATCCCACTTTCTTCGCGTTTGGCACTCAGTTGCTGAGCACTTTGCAAACTAGACAGAACTGAGATGAAAAGGTGGCCTGCCCTTTCTTCAGCGTGGTCTTGTTTGGGTAAATTCCCTCGGATGCAAGCCCTTTGTGTGGCTTTCCAGTAACTTCGGCTGCCAGTGTCACTTAGTGTGGTATATAGTATACTTCGCCATAGGTTAAGTTTATAGGCGAATTAATAATCCAAAGCATCAGTGAGCAGAGAAACAAATGGGGCATGTGATTGATGCTGCTTTCTTTCACAGGGCAGGAGTTTGATGTGAGAGCCAAATGTGTTATCAATGCTACGGGACCTTTCACAGACACCGTGCGCAAAATGGATGATGAGAACGCCACGGCCATCTGCCAGCCGAGCGCCGGCGTCCACATCGTGATGCCTGGTTATTACAGGTAACCGGAGGCCCGGGGCGCCGGGGCCCCACTGGGGGCCACAGGGAATCGTCCGCATTCGGTCTTCCAGCTCACTTCTCTTAATAAGAGGTGGTCTAGCTTGCTGTTCAGAATGAGAAATAAGCGAAGGAACTCTTCCAAAACACAAAATACAATCCAGACGTGGGGTTTTCATAGCTCTTACAACAACACTCATTTCTCGGGGTTAATGATTTGGGACCTTTTTTTTTTTTTTTAAGGTTTTATTTATTTATTTGACAGAGAGAGGCACAGCGAGAGAGGGAACACAAGCAGGGGGAGCGGGAGAGGGAGAAGCAGGCTCCCCGTCGAGCAGGGAGCCGGATGTGGGGCTCGATCCCAGGACCCTGGGATCATGACCTGGGCTGAAGGCAGACGCTTAACGACTGAGCCACCCAGGCGCCCCTTTTGTACTGCCTTCAGTGTACTCACCTTCAGAGACCGGGCCTTAGGATTTTTGAATTTTAATTAAAGTATTAAAGGTGGATAGGGTAAAAATTTCCATGAAGGGCATATTTTAATGAAAACACCAACAAATTAGTTTCATAAAATACTCAAATTTGCTTATGGAGGATCTGAAAATGAGGACCGCGCAGGTATTTGTATGTTTATGGCTTTAAAAATGTGTTTTGAAAAATATTACAGCAAGTAAAAATTGGATCTAATTTCGAATCTACCATATTAACAGAGATCATCGTCAGTGGAGAAATGGGTAGGGATAGAGATGGGACAAAAATAACTATTAACTGGAAATCATCTAAATTGAGTGATGGGCACATTAAACGGTTCTGTTTTTACATATTTTGGAAAATTTTAACTAAAAAAGAAACATTTTGATAGTTTTAGTTAAGAAATTAATAATGATTAGCTCTAATGTACATTTCAAGACTTCTGTGGAAAAAATTCATGTGACCATGCCAAGAGTATGGACCATGTGTACTGTCTTTATCTCCATATGTAGTCAATCTAGTAGGCAAACTAGCAATTTTGTGTGGAGTAATGATCTGCGCTCCAGCTATTCATTATGATACTATTTGTAGTTGAGAAATATTAGAAACTGCTTCCAGTCCTAACCTTAAAAGATTGGATAAGTAAATTATGGCATATATGCACGAGGGAATATTATACAGTCATTAAAATTGTAATTGTAAGTAACTTTAATGTTTTAGGAAAACACTAATGATACAGTGTTAGTCTAGAATGAAGGATTCAAGATTATGTGTAGTATGATCTAAACACTGTATGGGTATATAGAAACAGTAAAGGTGATTATCTCTAGGTGATATGATTATGGGTAACAGTTAAAGGTGGTAATTTCTAGGTAATGTGGTTAGGATGAGAGTTATCTCTTCCGTATTTTAATAATCTTCCATAAAGGTTATATAAATCCTTTAATATTTGATAAAATGGATGTACAAAATCTATATTTTGTTTAACGTCTGCATTCTCCTGGAATGCTATCCTGCTATGTTCTATGATGCTTTTGCTTTATTATGAGCTTTTCAGTAACTAAATCTTCCTGAGGAGAGTCCAGGATACACCTAATTTGTACCAAATTCACTTCTACCAAGAAAAATATTATACTTCTATCAAGAAAAATATGAAAGCCCATTTCTTATCCACCAACTTCCAAGATTTCTTTCTCATTTTCTTTTTTTTGAAATGTCCTGATGACATTTTTTTTTTTAAGATTTTATTTATTCATTTGAAACACAGAGATAGAGAGAGCACAAGCAGAGGGAGAGGCAGAGGGAGAGGGAGAAGCAGGCTCCCCACTGAGCCGGGAGCCTGATATGGGGCTTGATCTCAGGACTCTGGGATCCTGACCTGAGCCGAAGGCAGATGCCCAACCGTCTGAGCCTCCCAGGCGCCCCTCTTTCTCATTTTCTAAATGTCTATGTGTAATAAGTAGATCATCATTAGTATTTTCACTTAGGACTGAAGAAACCAAGGTGTTTTCAGGCTTAATGATAAAAATGTATGCAGTGGTACTTAATAGAGTTTTATAAACTGCTAACCACAGTTTAGTTAAATGGAAAGGAGAGAAGTAAATATATGTAAATATGCAAGTGTTTCTTGTATATAGGAAGTTTTCAACAATAGTTCCATTCATAATTAGATGCATTTATTTTGTATTGGATTAAAAATATGCAAGGCCAGCTAGTTTGTAAGTTATTTTTTTGGGGGGAGGGATTTTTTTTTTTTTTTAAATACTCTTAGACTGTAGATATAATACCTAAACCATGGACACACACATTATCATATTTGTTTAGATCTTAGTAGGTTCAATATAATCTCTTGTGTATCATGTTTCATGTTTTCTTCACTATTGTCTCAGGCTATGTTAATTCTGCCACTTAATAATGACATTGTTTGGGACAGGCCTTTTATTCTGCAAACCTTAGTTTACCATCATTAAAATGGGGAGACAGAGGGTAAATTAAAGTGACACCTTGGCACAGAACTTGATGTTCATCTCTTTACCTCTTGCTGACTGCATGACCTTGGCAAGCTACTTCTTTGAGCTCCTAGTTCCTTCTCTCATGATAATAACTAATTTGTATACATTTTGACAATGATGCTTTGATTACTTTATATCCCTTTTTTTGGCTACTCTTCATGAAGTGTCTGGCACATATAGTGACCAGTAAGTATTTTTTGAATGAATCCTATTAACTTTTTTGTGTTATCTTGCCCAAATTGAGATTGTTGCTTCTTTTAAAGTCAAAATTTAATGTAAAACCTACATGGGATATTTTTAATATAGAGAAGTTAAAATATAAAAACAAAATATGATTCTTCATTTTATTGCTCAGATAACCCATGTGTACAAAAGTAAATACGTAAAAGTAATCACTATAGAAATATAGAAAGATACAAAATGAAAAGTGAGAGTCTCTCTTCTTCCTCATGTCCCCCACCTTATCCCTTACTTCAGTTCTTCTCTGGCAATCAATAACACTTCCACATGATTCCTTCCGTAAAATTGTGCGTTTATACTTGCACAATTGTCTATAGTTTTAAAAATTTTACGTGAAAGAGGTCATGCTACACATATAGTTAGGTATTATACTTTATAATATGCTAATAGAGTAGATAAGTGTTTTCAAAGAAATGTAAATATATATCACCTGAATGTAATATTTTCAAAACGGAATGCCTTTCTTAACCCCCCCCCCAAATTTGTCATTAGCTTCAGGGCCCCTCCCCATAAATCATGAAAGTGTTAGTTACAGCTGGGCATGCTTCGGATGCAGTAAGGGATCTCATGCTACTTTGGGAGAAAAGAATGTCCCCATGTTTAGCACCTTGAACTATAACCACTATACATCCTGTTGGAAACCTTAAAGGAGTGGTTTGCAGCCTAGTTCCTATTCAAGGTCTGTTGCAGTTGAGCCCCTTCCTTTGGGACTATGGCCTGGATTAAGGGTTTATTCCCTCTTTAGCACTGACCTTAAGGCATCCCAGGGATGGTTTTGCTCTCCATATCAACTCATTCTCTTGGGTGGGGTCAGACTGAAATGGCTTTCTGGGCTCATCAGTTAGTCACACTCAATTATAGCCCAAGGGTTCGACTAGGTCCTTGGGGATGAGTCAGACCTTCTGGGGTTGCCCTATAAACCGACTGATGGTACCTTAAAGCCTAACATTTTCACTAGAACCTGGTCAGTTTAGAAATGCAGTGAGTTCAGTAGCCACTGATTTTTTGAGTGTAGGCTGCTAAAATGTAGAGCAAGGACCACATGTATACCTTGTTGGGCTGTTTTGGGAGTATTTGTCATGTCATTTATTAAGCTTGTTATGACCCTAACTTACAGGTACCACGGGAGCAACTGTTTCGTTTGGATTATTTTAATTTCAGAAAACCCAGCACACAGAAATCATTTATTTTTAAAGGTATTCTTGAGCTGACATTAAGAACAAATCTGCAATTTTCATCAGAGTTGTGGCTAGATGCTCTTTCAAAAGCAGCAACAATGCAACAAATGACTAAAATACATGAAAATAATCATTTCCTCCTTCTACCTATGGATGCCTTTTACCACTGGCAAGAGGTCAAATTTTTTTTTTCTGTATTGCTGTGTGCATACTGTTAGCTGTAACACTGATTGCTAAGTAGTTAACAATAAATTGATTTCAGTTTAAATAAGGGTACTTCAGGAAGGCAGTGGTCTGCATGAGAAAAATGTTCATTATGTTTAATCCTAGACACACACATAAATTAGCAGCAAGCTTTGCCTCCTGATGTCAAGTGAATCATACATATTGGAAAAAGACCTCTGCCTCCCTGGGCTGTATATACCATCACTGTTGATATCCACTTTCAAACTTTAGCGTGACCTTGCAGAATTAATCCTTCATAAGAAAACAAACTTTTCCCAAAGGGAGAGTATGAATTAGATAATTTAGAACTGATGAAAGGTATTTCCAAGTGGATTCTTAAATTTTTATACCATTCATTAGTGGCTTTGTCTTCCCTCTGTGCTTGTTAATTTTATGTTTGACACATATGTCTTCGCTTAAGCGGTTGACTCTCTACAGGTTCCAGTTATGTGTGTGTTGGTAACCATCACCTTCACCCTTTAAACTGCTTTTACTGCATTGAAAGGTTTTAAAGGATTCAGTAGTTTTGCTTTTCTAATAGCATTTCATGTCTAGGTGGTTGACTATTATAATTTTATGCTGAAGTTTATCAGGTTTATTGAGTTATTTAAGCACATCATATGATATCTGGTCCATAAAATGATCATACATAAAATATACCAACATATTGTGGGTTCCTTAAATTTTAGGATATGGAATTTCTCCTTTTGTTCCAACATGGTACTGTTTATCACATTGGAAGCTTGAACTGTGAATGAGTTAATTCCCAGTCCCAAAGTGACTGATTTAATGTAAGGAGGGCATATTAACCCGGGATCAAATCAGTTGCTTACAAAATACATAATTAGCTGGTTTCTTTTAAGATTTTTTTTTAGAGAATCTTAGGACAAAGACAAAGCAAAAAAATATAAAATATTCTATCCTTGTAGTTTTCAATATATAAAAATGAAAGTGAAATTATTTTCTTGAAGTGAACCTGAGTGAAGAAGAGATCTTAGCTGAAGGCTTAAATGATTGACACACTTCTATGGTGCTTTTTGCATATGCTAAATAGAACTGTGGCCCATTCTCTCAATGTCTCTCAATTGTGCTGTAGACAGTGTTTCTGTATACAAAGGATGTGTGAAAATGGCAGCATTTCATGAGACTGATGGGTCTTTGCAAAGAAAGACTCCTACTCCTTGCAGTTTACATAAAGAAGATGCATTAGCTAAGCTGATTATAATTTCTTTTTTTTTTAACAAGTTATTTTGTAGGTCTTTTTTTTTAATTTTTTTATCTTTTTAAGTAAGCTGTATACCCAACCTGAAGTTTAAGTCACGACCCCGACATCCAGAGTCGTGTGTTCCGCCGACTGAGCCAGCCAGGGGCCCCTAGATTTCTTTTTCATAAAATAATTATTTTGGTTTGCTTTTAAGCGGTTGTTAGTCTCTCATCCTTACACATTTGAATCAATAGGAAGTTCTTTTAAAAACATTTTTTTCAAGGGAATGATAAACATAAAAATTTGACTATTTGCCCTTTAAAATTTGTGGATGTAGGAAGGACTTGTTGAAATTTATTTAAACCAAATGGAATTGTGTTTTCTATTTAAGAAATTTCATTAATGGAAGCTGAAAATACCTTTAACATTGGCTTGCTGCGAGAATTCAGTCACTGAGGATTTGTAGGGACGATTTGAACATAACACTTCAAGATTCCTCCCACCCCTTATCAACTTCTCCAAATTTCTTTGAATGGTCAATGAATGCATTAAAACAACAGTTTCTACCGATTTAATGGCACTATTGGACAGGTTTTGTTACTATGTATTTATAGTTGCCTATTATTTCAAGTGTGTTTTATGCTTTGGTTTTAGAATATTAAGTATACGTTTAGTGAAAATTATTGACTAATATTTTGGAAGATTTTATGTAATCTGTCCAAAGAGGCATCCTTGAACTTTGATTTAATAGCATAAGACCTTAGCCTCTTACATCTGTTTAAAGATTGTCATTGCTAAGATATGCCTCTCCTTTTTGACGTTGTCCTGATACATTGTTATTTAAGTAGTAGGAGAAAACTGAGCCCTTTTCTCATTGATGCACTTCTTGAGGTTTCTATAAAATTGAAATAAAGTCAAAAATCTCATATTTGGTGAAGTTGTATAAGTCCATCTGGGTTACGAAGGAGTAAAGAACTTTCTGATTACATTTTAGTTTCTAGAAACTTAGATCCCTGGCTTTTCTCATGTACTTCTGAGACCTTATGCTGAAAGATGTGCCAAGTGTCAAATGTCCCAGGAAAATGCTTTTCATAGACTTGAAAAAAGGTTGAAGAGCTCGCCTTAATTGACCATCATAAAAGGAATTAGAGACATTTATCCCACTGACATTATCTGATGTGAATGGTCCCCAGAATATAAAAACCCAAACAATTGGAAGGTGAAGTCCACTTTTGTAATTAACCTTGCATTGTTGAAATGGGGAGGGCTGGTTCTACTGTGAATTTTATTATCACACTTGCTCCGTTCTTCTTTGTTACCAAAATTATTTTTTTTTCTTTTAGGAATTTCTAGGGCAGAGCCTTGGCAGTAAAAGCCATAGTCCATGTGTTTTCTTGTTTGCTTATATGACAATTAGTGAACGAAGTAGTTTTTAGAGTGCAGATGAAGGACTGAACATCTGCTAAGTTCAGAAATGTATAACCCTTCTTCTTCCATCAGCCCTGAGAGCATGGGACTTCTTGACCCAGCAACCAGTGATGGGCGAGTTATCTTCTTCTTACCCTGGCAGAAGATGACTATAGCCGGTACTACCGACACTCCAACTGATGTCACACACCATCCCATTCCTTCAGAAGAAGATATCAATTTCATTTTGAATGAAGTGCGTAACTACCTGAGTTGTGACGTTGAAGGTAACTGATGCATCCCTCCAAGTTTGTTTTCCTTCTTTTATACCTCCCAGCCCATCCCAGCTCTCACTGGTAACTGCCACATCCCTGGTGTGACTCCTTCACACCAGGCCTGCTCGAACTCTTCTGTACTGACCACCTCTTCTGGAAGATTTATGGGGCCCAAATTATAAAACAATGGGAAGAAGTCACCTTTGTTCCCCTCTACTTTCTGCATTCCCATGGAAACTCGTACAATTCCTTTCTGATAGTTTCTAATGGCCGTACGTGAGTCATGCATGAGCTCCAAACACGCATGCTCTCTGAGGAGAGAGTGAAATGTTTGCATCGAGATTTAATTTCTGGAGTTTAAGAAGATCTGATTTACAGATATAGGATATCCATAGGAAATAATCAAAGAAATGAGAGGATGGAGATATACAGTCTAAGAAGCTTAGTGAGCTTTACTATATGAAAAGTAGAGTGTTGACAGTGGATTTAGCTAAGAAGGATAAGTATGCTTTTTTAAATTGAAAAAGCCAAAGTTGACGTCTTTTCCATGTTAACCTGGGCATACTGTACTTTTAGTTTGGATGTCATAGTATTTTCTCTACTGTACATATATAACAAGTAGTTTTTACCCTGGCTAGTTTCAGAAGTTTTCCAACATTATCCTTCTGTATTTCCTGCCTCAGTTAATAGCCTCACCACCCAGTCACGCAAGCTGGAAATGGCGTGCTCATCTTTGGTGATCCTTCTCTTTCCACATCCAGTCCAGTTCCTGTCTATGCTCACTCTGAAGTATCACGTAAATCTCCTCTCACTTCATTGTCCTGGTCATACCTGCCTCACTTCTCACTCAGGCAGTTACACGGGCCTTCTAACTGGCTTCCAGGGGTCAGGCCCTGGTGCCCCCTGTGGTCTGACCCTTCCATCGGGACTCTCCTAAAACACAATTCTCATCATCACCTCCTCGCTCAAGAATATCCCTTGGATGTCTCCTCATTGACTTTGGGAGAAATTCTAAACTATCTCGCATGGACTCCAAGGCTCGTCCCGACTTGGCTTTGCAGCTTTATAGTCCACCACTCCACCTTTATGCACTTTATAGTCTTGTCATTTCCAAATCAGTTCATGCATTTTCAACCACACGCTTTGTTTAGGATGAAACTTCGCTCTGGGATGCCCTTTCCCCCAACTTCTCATCTTGACAAAATCCTGTTTCTACTTCAGAGGCCCCCTATCCTTATCCTTTGTACTTCCATAGAACGTTGGTCTAGTGTATCACAACGTTGTATCATAGGTAAGAGTCTAAGATATATTCTCACGTGGAGCTCCTGGAGGGTAAGCATTCTTTATTCAGCTACCAAGCTTATTGTCTATCTGGTATGCTACTCATTATTGTTTTGAACTAAAATGAATTAGTAATAGGCGCTTTCTGGGTTTTGGATGCGGGTAACAGTTTGAAAATCTTTCTATAGTAAGATAGAAATTTTAAGATTTTTGAAAAATAGTCTTCATCTATTTATATCAGGAATCTTCTATGATGTTGGCTTCAATGGAGGACATGCAGAGACACAATTTTCTTCTTGATGTGACTCACTAAAATCTATGAATCCTTTTTCCCTAAAGGATTTTTTGTCATCTTGTGATCACACATTTGCAAACAAACAAAACAAACTGCTTTAAAAAAATGGTCCCAGGGACTCTCCTAGTTTAATTGAAGGATCCATATTGTATAGTTGAGTTTCTTCTGATTTCAAGTAATGGATGCCATTTCATTTTGAGTAAAGTCTCTTTGGGTACCTGCATTAATGGTACAAATGTATGAACTACATGTAACTGAGATCTATGTGGCTAATGTTTATACTCTCTCTCATACACACCCTCACATAGAGTTATTTGGGAAATGGTCATGCCTTGTTTAATACCTGCATTTCAATACTCAAAATGCAATGCGATTTTAGCTGGATACTTTTTTTTTTTCTTTTGAAATCTAAGAGGACTTTCATCTGGATACGATTGTATTTTATGTGTCTGGGTTTTTTTAAGATTTTATTTATTTATTTGACAGAGAGAGACACAGCAAGAGAGGGAACACAAGCAGGGGGAGTGGGAGAGGGAGAAGCAGGCTTCCTGCGGAGCAGGGAGCCGGATGCAGAGCTCCATCCCAGGACCCTGGGATCATGACCTGAGCTGAAGATAGATGCTTAAGGACTGAGCCATCCAGGCGCCCCTGGATATGATTGTATTTTAGTGTATTGATTATTGTTAATGAATCCTGCTTCGTTTCACATTTGCCTGAGTAGCATATTTGTTAAAAGTGGGTTTATATTGGACCCTACGAGCAGGAAGTTTAGATTGTTGGAGCAAGAAGTAAAATTAATTCAAGAGCAGAGAGCTCTATGTTGACAGTTTCCAAATTCTTAAAGTTCAAATGCAATAAGATGAGAAATCTAACTGCTTATACGTGCTGAGAGGCTGGATGTGCTGGAAACAGGTGTAGGTTCCAAAAGGCTGCCGTGCCCATATCGTAGGTGGGGATTTCCACCAGTGAAATGAGCCTTGGGCTGTAGCAGAGACGGAAGCCTGCACCCCTTCCTCACTTTTATTCTGCCTCTGAATGCGTAGGAGATTTAGCAATACCTGCTGGGACCGGGTTGGTCTGTAAAAGTCTTGTCAATTCCCATGCCTTTTGGTAGTCAGGTTAATTGGTAAAACTGACAATGAGGGTTTTTTGCCAATTTTGATTTTTGGTAAAAGTGGCCCAAATTCCTAGCTGAACACTATAAATCAGGCCTGTCTCCTAGCAGTCCAGGGACTCTTGGGATTAAGAATCCCCTGGGGCGGGGCACCTGGGTGGCTCAGTCGTTAAGCGTCTGCCTTCGGCTCAGGTCATGATCCCAGGGTCCTGGGATTGAGCCCCGCAAAGGGCTCCCTGCTCAGCGGGAAGCCTGCCTCTCCCTCTCCCACTTCCCCTGCTTGTGGTCCCTCTCTCGCTGTGTCTCTCTGTCAAATAAATAAATAAAATCTTAAAAAAAAAAAAAAAAAGAATTCCCTGGGGAGCAAATATCTGGGGTAAAAGCAGAGGTGATAGTGCTTTCATATACTTCATTTATTTCCCAGTGCACACCGTCTGTCACACCTGTGCTACTTATCAGCTTGTTTTTTTTAAAAAACAATTAATAATGATCCCTTATAGTTTTTTTTTTTTTTTTTCCCATGTGTGTTTCCAGTTGACCAAAGGCCTCATATTTGAGGAGTTCCCCTCAGTCTTGGTAGAATGCAGTTTGCTACTATATGTCTATATCTTAAAGTGGAGACGTTTAAATTTACATTTTTTCCTAGGAATTCTGGTGTAACCCGATTTCTCTTCCATTATGATGAAGTGGGGAGAGAAAGTCAGCTTCGGGCCCTACTCAGGTCTTTGACTGTAGGCTGGTGCTGCCCATCTTTCTGTCCTTCCCTTTGTCTGTAGTGGTTAATACATGCTTCGTTTTTTAAAACTCTACAATTACCGAGCACTTTTTAGGCTAGACACTCTATGGAACATATTGCCTCTATCATCTCTTTGGTTCCTAATGACAACCTTACCAGGTATATTTTGCAGTTCCCATTTTATAGACATCGAGACTGAGGCCCCATGACTTTCAGCTTCTTGCCCACAGTTTGTTCGCGTTGGAGTCAGGATGAGGACAAGTCAGTCTAGCTGCAGTACTTGTGCTTCTGAGTACCACATGGTACTCTGACTGGTAGTTCCAGGTTTTATGATGTGATTTTATATCCACCAGAGAGTGGATTAAGTCTCTCAATTCATTTCCTGGAAACTGCTAGACACTTGCAGAATGAGCATGACCTTTGCTCTGGACGGGCCTGTTTTGGATTTGAATGTTAAACTGGAGGACGTTTCATATCTTATAACTAATCCCTTGGGCCAAGCAGTCTTCTCTGCAGATTTAAAAAAATAAAGTTTGTTTAGGTCCTAGAGCGATAGTTTTGAAATGTTTTGCATTCGCCAGGGTTGACATAATCATTTTAAAGGATTTATTAAATGGATGAATAAGTAAAATTCTGACAACAGTTTCTGAGCCTCCCCAAATGGCTATATCCTTAAGGAAGGAAAAAAAAAAAAAGTGTCAAATCTTAACACTCATGCTGTTCTCAGCAGCTGCCGCACTTCGGCAAAATGCGTCGGAACAATTCTGAAAAGCATTTTGCCTGTTGGGAATAAGACCATGTCTTCTTTTACGACTTAGAAAGCCTTCCATTCACAGGCTGAATTTTCTAGATTACTTGTTTGTTCTTTTCTGAAATGGGTAATTGATAGTTGTGTGGTGTGTATTGGGTTAGGAAGAAAAATGATCTTTTGAAAAATGTATCATTAAGTCTGCTGGGTAGAGGTTAATCAGAAGGAGGCAGTGGTGAAACTAAGCTATGACTTAAAGGGATTGAGAGAGACAGAAGATTTGCCGAGTGCTTTATCCATGTAGTTTTTCTGGAGTGTTTCTCTAGGCAGCGTCTTGAGTTGTACACAGGTTTTCACATATGCAATTAGTAGTGTTTATAGATTGCCGGTTATTCAATTAACAACCGAGCTGGCCGTATCGACTCACTGCAGACCTGCCTTTTCGCTGCCAGAGATTGTACTAGGGTTATCAACTTACACAGGCTTGGATGTCCTCCAGCTGTTTAATTACAGTGTCACACGCTTTGCTTTTTCCAGTTTCATTAGTTTATAAATGTAATATGGTATCTTATTTCTGTGATTAACACTTCATTTCAGCAGGTTAAACATGCTGGTAGAGAAGTATTGATTTCTGACACTATTTCCCCTGTGTTCATTTAGATATTTTCACATGTGTTTTATTGATTTTCTGAAAGTGGCAAACAGGAGAAAGAACACCCCAAAATGTATGGCTAAATAACTCATGTGAAGCAGAACCGCACATTTGGCTCTTAATTGTCACTTCCTGTGGGCGTCATTTTCTATTAATTTTTAAAACAAACACTTGTCTTGCCAAGGTGTTAAGAGTAGAAATATTCATTATAATTTGAAGCAATTACACAGCACTTAGTCTTGTCAACCAGCTGTGGAAAATGTCTATTCAACTTTACTATTTATATTTTACTCTTTATATATTGTATACACCAAAACCTGAATGAGTTATTTATTGGGATTGCAACAAAAATAATCCTTAAACATGATGGTAAAGGGAATATCTTTTTGAAAATATTGCCAAGTACTTTTATACACTGTGGAGGTGCTCACGTGGGTTTTTAAACATCTGGGCATTTGGCACTTAAATAGTCAACTGGGTGCCCTCTGGGTGAGCTATTCTAATAAGTGGTGTTTAATGAGGACTTTCCTCAACTCCTGTAATAGTGTTGTTTCCTGTCATCTTGTTTTATTAAAGCATTTATTTATGTTAGAAGAGAATATCCAAATGTTTAAATATATAGTCATTAGATACTTTATACAAAGCCTGGGATATTGGCTCAGAGGCCCAAATATTATTGCTTTTGATTTTGTATTGTAGGCTGTTCTTGTTTGATAAAAAAAGTTTAGAGAATGTTTTAATAGGCCACATCTTATATATTGATCACTATTCATGACCCCTACTTGATGTAAGTTTTGGGGTTTTGAGAAATACTAGAATTGACATTGCTAAAGATTTTGAAAATGGTGAGAAAAATGAAACAGTAATGAAACCTGGTTTAGCTATCCTGGCAGTATGAGAACCAGAGAAATCAAGATGAATTTTTGAGCTCTGAGGCGTAAAAGCCTTGACTTGAGTGATTTTCTTCACATATTATACCTTGGAGAATTTAAAGTAGGTGATGGCCACCACCGACTCGTGGCTACAATGTGAACGATAGAAACGATTTCTCAGTAAGAACTTGAGGGTAGTACTTAGTTTAGTAAATACTTCAGTATTTAATTTAGTAAAAGTTGGTACTTAATTTAGTACTTTTTAGTACTTAGTCTGGTAAAATATTTATTTCTTTGAACTCATGAGCTTAGTAGGAGAAGAGGATATTTCGAAGTGATAAATATGGAGCATCTTAGGACAGTGAAGTATTTCGGGGGAAAGCATGCTATTATAGCGGATCGTATTCTCATGAGCAAAGGGAATACAGTCAAATTTCACTGAAAAGGGTGCTCAGTTAGAGATGTGGGTAAGGGGGCCTTAGTGGGAAGTATCCGGCTTGATGATCTACCAGGACAAGTGTGAGATCTACTGCTTGGGGATTTTTATTCTAGAGTTGCCTGGTGTAACATCATAGCCTGTGCATGTGCATATCATGTGGCTATTTCATTTTTAATTAGTTAAAATTAAATAAAATTTAGAATTCAGTTCCTCAGTCATATGAACCACATTTCAAGTGCTTCATAGGCTCGTGCAGCTAGCAGCGAGTGAATTGGGGCTTGTAGAGGTAGAGCGTTTCCAGCACTGCAGAGAAGTCTATGGGACAGAGCTGCTCTATGGAATCGAGATATATTTATATACACTTTTAGAGAAGGAAAGACTCGATTTGAGAGAGTCATTGAATTTGTATTTTTTTGTTTTATAAAATAAATGTGTTATCTTGTAAAAAAAAAAAAAAAAAAAAAAACACCCTCCAGATATAAGAAGGCTCAAGAGGTGAGAAATTCCGTGATTCTGCAATTCTAAGGTACACGGTGCTTATTTCTCTTCACTCTGTCACCCTCCAAGTTGGCTTAATCCTGGGGTTGTTTCCAGCCAATGTGGCTGCAGCAGTTTCGGGCAGAATTAAGAGATAGCTTAACGATTCTCTATTCTGCTTACTGCTTTTGAATCTCTTTCTTCAAAGAACTTTAGGGTTTGTTTAACAGTGTGCAAGGTTTCCACTGTGGGTGAATAGGTGATAAGGAGAGAAACATGTTAGTTCAGTTAGTTGCTGTCTTTTATACAAGAGGTTAGAATTCATGTCTTATGTGCTTAGCCATGCTCGGCCCTATGGACATAGATTATGCCTATGGCCCTGATCGGTCCTTACTTAATTTCAGTGGTGGAGAGATACAAGCACTTTATCCCTCAGCAGGAAATAGCATTTTGAATAATCCACAAAAATCATTAGATCTTAAGGTTGGGAGAAAACTGATAGATAACCTGATCCAACCAGCCTCTGGTCTAATATAAAAATCCTGCAGACCATAAAGACTGACTCATATTTTAAATATGATTTAAAATTTGATTATCCTGACATGTGTCTTTTTAGATAAATTTAATCCCAACATTCATCTGATATAATTCTGGGGTTAAAGAGCTGAATGCTAAACTATAAAATAAGTTTCCTAACACATTATAAACTCTTCCTGGTAGCGTTTTCTTTTCTTTTTTTGAGTATCAATTTCAAGAGTAAGGATTTAAAATGGTATCAGTATCCATAATGTTTTATTTAATATTCCTCTGTGAAGGGAAACCTTGGATATTTTAGTTCGGTCTTTTTGTTTTAGACAACATAATTTTGCAGGTGTGTTCTTCTGCCTGTTATACCAGAAAAGGCAAAGCATTGGCCAGAGAGACTATTTTCATATGCTTCAGATTTACTCTGGGGAGTCTAATTTTCCATCAGATAATTTTAAAATCAGTCAGAGGGCTTTAAGAGTGGAAGCCAAATTCCTGATCAGTGTGGCTACCTAAGGAATTTCACAAACATGCTCGGCAGACTGTGGTGACCACAGTGACGTTCTGTGTGGTTGGCTAAGTTTTATTTTTGACTCAGAGGGCTATTTGAACTCTAATGGAAAATAGTGGTAATTTCCTAGTTAGGTTTTTTGTAAAGATTAAAACATTGCATGATTTGTGTGGACATTTCACGAGACTTTTGTGGAATTGCATGAAGCAAGAATTAACCCTCATTCCATGGAAGCCATCAGGATAAACTTATTTAAGAGAATACACATATCAGAAGGGCAGGTTTAGAAATGGAACCTTGCATTGAGACTCTGTAGGTCTCCAATTAACAAGACTGGAAGCCCTCGGCTTTCTGCACCAGCTTATGATGTTTCCTCTTCCTTTGCTTCTGATGCGGTGTTTAGATATGGATTTGATTAAACACCACTGTAGACGTGTGTCATGTTAAGAGTGTGGTCCTCAAGGAGCTATATTAAAATATGCCAGATTTACCATAGGTGAATTTATCTTTACCAGAAATATATATATATATATATATATATTTTTTTTTTTTTTTCTCATTTGAGATCAAGATGGAGGGATGATCTGTCATTCAATACAGTTTTTTAGGATCTTTCCCCCGTACTTGGTTAGACACCTTAAAAAAAATTTTTTTTTGACTATTCCAGCCATTTCAAGGAGTCTTTGTGACTCTTTCGATAGAGTTGGCTAGATATTTTCTAGATACTTTTCAGGTGGTGCCGTGTATAAACACAGGAGGTTCACTGTACAAGGGCACACTCCTAAGGACTGAGTGGGATCTGACATCCACACTGTCCTCTGCTCACAAAACTGTGCTCCCCTGAATGAGATATTTTAATTTGGATGAAGTTTGGGCATGGTATGGGCTGGGGAGAGTCCTGATATTTATAAGTTACATGTAAAATATTTCCTTAATCTGCTGAGACTCGAAATGTGCTAATTTTTCCTTTTGTCTTGATTTTTTTAAAATTATGGTTAATTTTTATCATTTTGTCATTTTAACCGTTTTTATGCATACAGTCTGTGGCATTAAATACATTCACATTTTTGTGCAACCGTCGCCACTGTCCATCTCCAGATCTTTTTTATTCTCCTCAACTCTGTACCCATTAAACACTAACCTCCCATACCCACCTACCCTACCCCCTGGCAATCACCATTCTGCTTACTGTCGCTATGAATTTAACGACGCTAGGTATCTCATATAAATGGAACCAGCCAATATTGGTCCTTTTGTGAATGATTTATTTTACTTAGCATAATGTCTTCAAGGTAGCATGTGTCAGAATTCCCTTACTTTTCAAAGCTGAATAATATTTCATTCTATGTATAGACCACATGTTGTTTAACCATTCATCTATTGGTCGTCACTTGGGTTACTTCCATATTTTGGCTGTTATGACTGATGCTGCTATGAACATGGAAGTGTACAATTTTTTGTGTGTGCTTTCAGTTCTTTGGGGTGTGTATGGACCCAGAATTGTCATTGCTAGATAATATGGTAATTCCATGTTGAATTTTTTGAGGAACTGCCATACACTTATCAATAGTGGCTGCATCATATTACTTTCCCATCAGCAGTGCATAAGGCTACCCCAGTTTCTCCACATCCTCACCAATGTCTGTTTTTTTCTGTTTTTTAGCTTTTTATAATAACCAGCCTAATGGATATGAAGGTGTATCTCATTGTGGTTTTCACTTGCATTTTTCCAATGGTTAGTGATATTGAGCACTATTTTATGTGCTTTTTGGCCATTTGTATATCTTTTTTGGAGAAATATCTCTTAAAAGCCTTTGCCCGTTTTTCACTCAGGTTGTCTGTTTTAGTTATTGAGTTTTAAGAGTTCTTATATATTCTGGATACTAACTTCTTGTCACAGATATAATTTACAAATATTTTTTCCTACGGCATGGGCTGCCTTTTCATTCTGTTGATAATGTCTTTTGAAGCACAAAGGTTTTTAATTTTGAGAAGTCCATTTTATCTTTTTTTTATTATAATTATGTTATATTACCTATGCCTTTGGCATCATATTCAAGAAATCATTGCCAAACCCAATGACATGTAGATTTTCCCCCATACTTCTTTTCTTTTCTAAATGTTTTATAGTTTTAGCTTTTATGTAAAGGTCTTTCATTCACTTTGAGATTATCCTTCTGCAGGTGGATATCCAATTTTCCCATTGTCTTGATGTCCTAAAGATAGTGAACTTTTCATCAGTGAAGGTCATGGCTGGCAATAAGATGAAGGAGGTAACACCTGATCCCAAGTCATGGTCAGGGCAAACTTGCACTTACTCCTCTGTTATCCAGGGTTAGATTAATTGGTCTATGCAAGTAAGTGCAGCGGGACCAGGTAAGCATTCACTTCCTCATCATCTGCATCATTTGGCAACTCTTGGGTTGGTGCATGTGGTCAGCTCCTTGTTGTGGAGAGTGGAGAAGAAAAGGACTAAGCCATTCCTGAAGCTGATCTGGTTAAAGAAGAGTAGATTCTGAAAACTCTGCCTTGGGTCTTGCCCTTGCCCTTGCGCCTCATGGTGCACCAGAACCACCACTAGGCTATTCTCCTTACCTGTTTTTAGGTCAGTAATGAGTACTGTGCAACAGTTGTCCAGTTCTACTGTAGAGTCCATCAATTCTTGGTATAGAGAGGTAATTGTATTCCGACAGAGTGTAAGAGAAATTTCATGGGATCTTCAATATTCAAAGACCTTCCATGCACTGTAACAGAAATACGGTGTGCCTAAACTGGGAGGAACCAGTGTACCTATTTTTGAGGCAGTTATAAGGATAGTGGGATAAGGGGGGAAAAGAGATTGTCAGGAGTTGAAAGATAGTACATTTAGTGGGTAAGAATATGAACTTTATAATCAGGAAGAACTGGGTTCTTACGCTCTTCTAGCATCTATAAGATGTTTGCTTTGGGCTAGGTGGTTAAACTTTTTCAGGTTTTTTTTTTTTTTTTCTCATTTCTATGTTGAGAATAATAATAACTGATGCTATGGGTCTTCGTGAAATTAAATAAGATGAAATGTGTATGTCAAGTGCTTTGACAAGTCTAGGCCTACTATAAATGCTCAGTAAGAGGGTAGCATTGATGAGGGGAGAAAATCTCCTGTTACAGGCTTGTTTGTTTAGTAAGGATCTTTGTCCTTTCTGAGAAGAGAGAGCTAGGTATATTCTAGGAGGAAATGTAACAAGTCACGAATCTATCCCTTTGTCTTTGTTTTGTTTCTACTTTGTTGTTGTTCCTTTCAAGTGTTCTAGATCCTTCCAGCTGAGGGTTAGTAACATGTGTTCCTTTTGTTTCCTCTTTTGGTAGGAATCAGTGTCAGTGATTTTCAGGTTATTTGCTTTTTGTGTGTGTGTGCAGATTATCTTTGTAACCAAATAATTCTTTGAGTTTTTGTTGTACTTATCCACTCACTTAGTTGTTATATTTAAGGGCTTCTTCTCTCTTTCAAAGCCTGTATTCATGTGTTCCTTTTCCTGAATTCTCTCCTGCTTATTAGCTATTTCAGAGTTTTGTTGAAATATCTTTAGGTCATCCTCTTCACCCTTCCAATTGATTTTTCCCAGTGAGAAGAGGGGACGTCCTGGCAGCATGGAGTGGTATCCGTCCCCTTGTTACTGATCCCAAGTCTGCAGATACTCAGTCCATCTCCCGAAATCATGTCGTGGATATCAGTGAGAGTGGCCTCATCACTATAGCAGGTATGGCGTATCACCTTGTGTTTTGGGTGTGCTTTAGATAGGCCCCTGAGTTACACTGTCACACCAGAATCTCCCTTGATGCTAATGAACGGAGAATTTTTTTGATGAGTCTGAGTAAAGTCTTACACATTGCTTTGCCATATTTGTTATAAACAACAGGTGAATTTTGTTATGAATCAGTTGGCAAATGGGTCATCATAAGGAAAATAAGGATGGTAACCTAATGAGTTATTTATCAAATTATTTGTAGGTGGAAAGTGGACCACGTATCGATCTATGGCAGAAGATACCATAAATGCTTCTATCAAGGCTCACAATTTGAAAGCAGGACCAAGCAGAACAGTCGGGCTTTTCCTTCAAGGCGGCAAAGATTGGAGCCCCACACTCTACATTAGGCTTGTCCAGGATTATGGGCTTGAAAGTGAGGTGGGTGTGCATCATCCTGCTCTTCACCTCATCTCACTGTTGCCACAAGCAGAATTGGCGACCAGGAGGCCTCCCTGATTTAGAATTTCCTTTTGCTCAGCTCGTTTCTGTCTGCATGCTGTGGAAGTGAACTAAGGAAAAAAGCTGATCAGACTTTTCTTCGGTTGCCTAAAAAGCAATGCACATACTAGTTTCTGTTTTAAAGTCTGGGGTTGGTTTGGTTTGTTCTCCGCAGACAGAGCATCATCCCACGTTCTTTCTGTCTCGAGGGTATGGAAGGCTGCTCTTCAGAAGTGACACTGGGGCCAGAGTGAAGCCGAAGCTTCATCAGTCACTGAAACACTGACACATGCATGTCAGTTAGTGCTGGCCTAAGCATTCAGAGCCCAAGTGGTTTCCTCCCACAAAATCAAAATCTAATACTCTCCTGGAACTATTAGTTACGGGCTGTGAAAAACTGACAGGATAAGCGTGTGCATTTTTTGCTTCATGCCTGGACGGTATTGATATTCAAAGTACCTGCCTAATGCAGTTTTGTTTCCCTAGGTGGCACAACATCTTGCCACCACCTATGGTGACAAGGCTTTTGAGGTGGCCAAAATGGCAAGTGTAACCGGAAAAAGGTGGCCCATTGTTGGCGTGCGTCTTGTGTCAGAATTTCCATACATTGAAGCCGAGGTATGTGAATGGCTATGTGGGAATTTCCTGTCTGCTGTGGGATGCTGGTCACCTGTTCATTTGTCATCATCTTGAAAAATTATGTAGGACTAAATGTTAATGCCCATTTGCCAGCCAGAGCCTTTAGCAAAATGTCTGCCCAGCCCAGATCCCTTCATTTATAAATTCAAATGTTAAATCTGAAGTGATATTGACAGTGGTAATGATGTTAATAGAAAATATCTATTTCTTCCTCCTCCACAGAGTTATCCCAAGTCTTGTGACTTCTCAGTTGTTTGCCTCTTTTGTAAATTTGTGACTTTTCAAGTTTATACTCACTTGTGGGCCGTTGACACATCTTGGTTTGCACTTAACTTCCCAAAGATTGAAATTTTGTTTCTCATCAAGTTTCTACATTTTGTGAAACCAGAGACCATGCTTTATATTTATTTATGATTCATTGTACTTTTAAAGCACGAGTGTCCAGTAAGCATTTGCTTGTTGATTGACCGCAAGCCTTCTGTCCTCTGGGTACTCTTGAGACAGAAAACTCTGGACAGCCTAAAGAGATGAAACTATACTTTTTCATACTCGTTCTTTGCCTACTTGGCCATGTAAATTAACATCCATGTGATGTATAAGCAAAGAGGTAAGTGATTACTGTGGATGGTAAATGGGAAACGATGCAGTGTGCATGTTTGTGCCAGGGTCAATTCAGGAAGAAAGCATCAACTCTTTTCCATTTTGTCCCAATTTACAAACCTTCTTTGGCAGACGGGCAGGGAACTTGTATGATGTCATTATTTGTCTCATGCCTGCTAGAAAACAAGAGTGTATAAAGAACAATGTCACTTTCCCTAAGTGTGAATTTTTTTTTTTAAGTGAAGTGTTATTTCTTCTTTAAAAAAAAAAAAGGCCCATGCTAATAATTTTGTTTTAATTTCAACTCAGGTGAAATATGGGATTAAGGAGTATGCCTGCACAGCAGTGGATATGATTTCACGGCGGACTCGCCTGGCCTTCCTAAATGTCCAGGCAGCAGAGGAAGCCCTACCCAGGATTGTTGAACTGATGGGCAGAGAACTGAATTGGGATGATTATAAAAAAGAGGTATTATATAGAAGTCTTTAAAACCACAGTTCCTATTATAAACATGTCATGTCTTGGTCTGTTAGTAGAGGCTAGCATAGTTTTCAATGGGAACTTTTGATTTCTTGCCAGTTTCTGTGTGGAGGGGGTGTGTGTTTAATATTGCTAGATCTTAGGAAACTGGAAAGATATTCTGATTCCAAAATGTGTTGGTTGTTTCTGGAAAATACCTTATAGAAAAATACTCTTAAATTTGTGGTCATATTTCCTGAAAAAGTAGGATAATAATGATTGTGGGTAGAACCTTTTCTGGTTTTCATTGAGAACGCTTTTAGAATGTACTCTCTAGTGAAATTCACACTTGTGCAAATTTGCCTTTGGCAGGAAATAGTGGTTTTATTGCCTGGCCACTAAATGCTTATTGATTGGTGTCATTTGGAATTTTATATTTATATCCAAATTTAAAAAAAGCCAATGATGCTCAGATGCCCACATTTACAGCCCTGGGCTTGTTGTAATAAACAGAAGATTTTCATGATTTTAATTAAATCAAATTGTTGTAATATACAGAGACATTTTCGTGTATTTATAGGAAAAATACTTTCTGTGCACATTGGTTCCGTACTTCACCCCCCCGTCTTTCTTTTTTATTTATTTTATTTTATTTATTTATTTTTAAAGATTTTATTTATTTATTTGAGAGAAAGAATGAGAGACAGAGAGCACGAGAGGGAGGAGGGTCAGAGGGAGAAGCAGACCCCCCGCTGAGCAGGGAGCCCGATGCGGGGCTCGATCCCAGGACCCCGGGATCATGACCTGAGCCGAAGGCAGATGCTTAACGACGGAGCCACCCAGGCGCCCCATCCCCTAGTCTTTCTTGAACCCATTCGATTGAAGCTTGTTTTTGCCACTTTGCTATAGTAGCTCTGACCATACTCACCAGTGGCTTCCATGTTGCTCAATACACTTGTCAGTTCTTGGTCCTCCTTTTACTCACTCACTCAGTGGCATTGACACAGTGAACTCCTCCCTCCTTCTTGAACTACTTTCTGGAATCCTCTCTGTCTTAATCTACTCGGGCTACTGTTACAGAATACCACAGTCTAGGTGGCTTAAACAGCAGGCCTTCGTTGCTCTAAATTCTGGAGGCTAGAAGTCTGAGATGAGGGTGCCAGCATGGTTGGGTTCTGGTAAGAGGGCTCCTCCTGGCTTTCAGAGAGCTGCCTTCTTGCTGTGTCCTCATATGGAGGAGAGAGAGGGAGGAAGGGGGACCCCATTCTCAATACTCATCTAAACCTAATGACCTCGCCAAAGCCCCATCTCTAAATACCATCACATTGGGGGTTAGGGCTTCAACATATGGATTTTGGGGGGAACGCTTCAGTCCATAGCACCATCTGTTTGGGATGTGAACCACCACCACCAGCACTCACTACTACTACTGCAACTCCTAACCTCTCCATGTCAAAAATAGCTATTCCACCTTTTGGTTCCTTAGGCATAAATCTTAATATCATCCTTGATCTGAATCCATCAGCAAACTGTATCATATTTATCTTCCAATAATGGCTTGAATTCAACCCCTTCTTAATATCACCCTGTTTCCAGCTACCAGCATTTCTTCCATGGTTTATTATAAAAGCTTCCCTCCCACACGGCAGTATTCTTATGTGATTCTATTAAAACATAAGCCAGATCATTGGATATGTCAGTCCAAATGAAGTTCAGAGGGGAGGTCTGAAGTAAAGATGTAAATTTGAGTTGGTATTTAAGCCATCACGCTGGATGAGCTCACATAGGGAGTTTGTGTAGTTAGATAACAGCAAGTTGTTCAAACACAGCCCTGGAGCTCTCCAGAGTTTAAAAGTTGGGTAGATAAGGAAGACTCCCTGAGAAAGGCAAAGTGATAGCTAGCGAGGTTGGAGAAAGTGTGAGAAGACTGAAGAGAGAGTTGTTTCTCAGAAGGAGAGCAAGAAAATATTTCAAGAAGAGGAAAGTAATCTACTGTATCAAATGATGCTGATAGACTAGTAAGATGAGGACTGATAATTAACAATTACTTTGCTGAAACACCCTCTGTTTTACTCAGTGTAAGGCCAAAGTCATGACAGTGGTTTACAAGGTCTCTGTGATCTGGCCACCACCTTTCTGATCCCTCTGGACTTCCCATTCATTCACTCCCCACAAGTTGAGTTGCTCTTCCTTATTTAAGCCCTGCTGGTTCCTCTGCCTGGAATGGTCTTTCCTAGATACCCTCATGGCCTATCCCTTCACTTCCTATCCCTCTCCCTACCTCATTTTTCTCTTTGGCATCTGTTCCCATTTGATATACCATGTATTTAGTTGTTTGTTTATTTGTCATCTGCCTCTCATCCAGGAAATAAGCTTTCCAAAGGAGAGGACATGATCTGCTTTGTTTCTGTAACCTCAGTGCCAGCCATGATAGGCCCTAAATAAATAACTGTCCATGATGAATGGACATAACTGCACATCTGTGTCCTATGTGGAAGGTGTAAGGAAGGATTGGGCATAGATCCTGTCCTTAAAACATTCTCATTCTGGTGTAGATTCCCAAAGGTGGTTACATATCAGAGTCACCTGGAAATGTAGGGAAAAGAACAGATTTTGAGGCGTGACTTTAGACTATCAGATTCAGGGTCTTCAGGGGTGAAACCATGGCCCTACATTTAAAAAATTTTTCCTGTAGTAATTTTAAGGCAATGTTTGTAGTGTACTGATAGCAGAAGTCACTGGCTGAAGAGGTCCTTAATCTGACCACAAGTCTGTCAGAGGTAACCTTTACCCCCATTTTATAGTTGAGAACACAGGCTCAGGGAGTAAGTCTAGTCAGAGTTCAGACACTTAGTAAACTGTGGAATGGGGGCCAAAACCAGGTGCTCTGATTTCAGGGCATGCACTTTCCCCACCTTGGCCTGGTGCCTCTGCTTTGGCAGGACTGGTTGTAGCTCTTCCAGTGTTGAGTTTTGATTTCATGGACTAAAGCCACATACAGAGACAACCCAAGAGTGAAACTTGTTTCTTTACTAATGCCAATCATTTTTTTTTTTTTGTTACCATATAGAAAGATTGGAGATAATGTGTTCCTGTAAAAATTATGGTTGGAAAGATTTGAATATGCAGGAAGATAGCTGGTGCCAGGAATTCAGGCTGTAGGAGGTAGGAAGGAAGAAGAAAATTCTGTAAACTGGCTGTGTTTGGCCCTCCTGAGGAAACTAGATTTAACTTCATTCAGTTCAAGTTTTATGAGTAGATTTGTGTGCTCAGAAATATTCTCCCATCCCCCTCAACAAAGTAAGAGAAATAAAAGACCTAAAGTTATTATCTAGTATCTGAGCTGTAGGAGTATTAATGAGAGCTGTGGACAGTCTAGAGAGAAACAAAGGAGAAGGAAAAAAAGAATTAAAGGTTAGATAGCTGGACTTCTGAGAAAAGGTTAAAAGCATTGGGATTATTTAACCTGCAAAAGTGAAAGCAGAACAAGGTGATAAATAACTCTCTGTAGATGAATTGTGGTTGTTTTTACCAGTCAATACTTAATGAGTGACTTGTATACTGAGCATTATACCAAATATTTTAGGGGAATAATAAATAGCTCATAGTTTCAAGGATCTTGAAATCTAATTGAGTGGTTACAACCGACTATATACCTCAGAAATGTATGTCTCTTTTCAAAATCGAGAGAAAGATTTAGAGAACAGCTACTCAAGATCGAATCCAACCGCATTGGAAGAACTGATTAGGGAAGAAGACGTTGTCTAGGGGAACTGGGGATTGATAGAGGAGTTGGTGAGGACATTTAGAGAATGGGACATTGCCAAATTGTGCTCCGCAAGGTGTAAATCAAAAGACGACTACATGGACAGAAGAATTTGGGAAATTCTGAGTTCAACAAATGAAACCATTTTCTTTAGCACAGATGATTTGGTGCCTTTCGAATGCCTATGTGCATTGTCAGGTTCCAAAAGGGAACTTATTCAGAGACGGACCCACCTCTCCCTCTTTGGAAAGACTGGAGGGAGGGAGACTAGTACTACTCAGGATGCATGTTGGAAAATGCTGCCATAGCATTTTACCTTCAGATAAACATAGCATTATACCTTCAGATAAAACATACATTTCCTTGAGAGACTTTAAAGGGAAGACCACTTAAGTCAATTGAGAGAGGCTCACCAAAAGAAATTCTTTCAAAATTGATTCTTATGAGGAGGAAAAAGGGGCAGCAAGTGAAGAAATGGGACTGTGACTCAGAACAAAGCCAGCCGATAAACACCACATTTAAAATAGATGGAAGACAAGTGCTCCATAATGAAAGGGTATCCTGGACTAATGTGGATGTAGGAATAGAATAGTGTCAGGAGTTGACTAAAGGTTGGGGAAAAAATGCTAAGGACACCAAAAATAAATTAAAAAAAACCCAAAAAGAATACATGTAAGGCTTAACCTAGATCATTGCTTAAAGTGACTGGCACCATATTTTTGAATGCTGGAGAAAAGGAGGAACAATTCAACTCAGAGTTTAATACCAAATTTCTTTCCTTCTTTTGTGTCAAGGAGAACGGTTTTCAGTGTGAAAAGAGCAAAATAAATATTGGTAAGAGGAAATAGATATTCAAATAGGAGACTGCTCTAAATGAGTTTATATGCCAGCCCAGAAAAATGATATCTTTGGGTACTCAGAGAATTTGCAGATGGGATTATTTAACTACCATTGAGCTTTAAAATATTGTGGCAAATAAGAACAGAACCAGAAGACAGAAGGTGGGCAAATGTAGTACAAAATTCCAAAAAGGGAAAGGAAGGAAAAAGACAGTTTGGAAGCTGTAAGCCAGCAGGAGAGTGCCATGAAAAACTAAGAAAGACAATGTCCTCAACAATAGTCACTATCTGCTGAGGCTGTGGACAGTGGCAAGTGTCAGAGTAACTGTTCAGAGAGCTTGTTTCTTCTCGTGACCATGTAACTTCCACCCAACTCTCTGCATCCTTGTGTCAAAGCTTCAGAGTAGCTAATCCCATGATGTCTGTCAATGACCGTGTGTGCCACCTTTAATTGCTTTGTCACCAAACCACAAGGACTGGGTTTTCTAGATTTGGTTAGACGATACTGGGTGAGAATATTCTGCAGGAAAAAGAAACGAAATATTAAAACAGGCGACGTGAGTGAATCTCAGAATTACTGTGCTGTGTGAAAGCAGTCAGACACAAAACACTACAGACTATATGGACCCTTTTCTGTGAAACTCGAGAAAAGGCAAAAACACTCTGAAGACAAAAAGCAGATCAGTGATGGCCTGAGGCTAGCAGATCAACTGAAAAAAAGGGCCCGAGGAAGCTTCTTAGGATGATAGAAATGTTCTATATCTAGATCGTGGTAGAGTATACATCAAACTGCGTATCTAAAATAGGTGCGTTTTATTGAATATAAATTATACTTCAGTAAAACTGGAAGAAATAAAAAATTGTGCTGGTCAGAAAAGTGAGAAAGGGAAAAAAAAGGAGAAAAAGATCAGTAATTCTTTCCATAAATCTTTGAACTTTGTGTATGCCTGTGTTTTAGGAGGAACTTCAAACAGCCAGGAAGTTTCTGTATTATGAAATGGGCTATAAATCTCGATCAGAACAGTTAACAGATCACTCTGAAATTAGCCTCCTGCCTTCCGACATCGACAGGTACTTCTGATAAGTTTCCATGTTTCTCTGCTTTGACTTGACCCACATAGGTATATTTTTCCAATGTTCAATGTTGTGTTCCAGGTACAAGAAGAGATTTCATAAGTTTGATGCAGACCAAAAGGGCTTTATTACCATTGTTGATGTTCAGCGTGTATTAGAGGTAATCTTTTTTTGGTTCAATATCTTTGCTAGCAGAAAAACATAAAAACTCGATTAGATCACTTTTCTGCATCTAATGCTTTCTATAAGTAACTTTCTCCTGTAATTTTTGAAAGGTTGGTAGCATTAATAAAAGGGTATGCATCATTTTTAATTAAACCTTATTATTTTGTGCTTTCCTTATATTTAGAGTATCAACATCCAAATGGATGAGAATACACTACATGAAATTCTGAATGAAGTAGATTTGAACAAAAATGGACAGGTTGAACTCAATGAGTTTTTGCAGGTGAGCTGCGGTGAGGGGAAACACGCGTATTTGCTTTTTATCTTTTGGTTGTGAATGACTGTTCGAGAATGGATTCTTAAGGCCACATGGTTGTCACTTCATTCTGAAAAAAAGAAGGCTTAAAGCCAGCAAGAGTTGCCTCTGTCTGCCCTCAAGGATCAGGCTCTTCATGGTGCATGTTCTTTTCTCTTTCTTTCTTTCTTTCTTGTTTGTTTGTTTGTTTGTTTGTTTTTCTTCTAAGACATTCTGTTGTGTTGGGCAATTTAGATGAAATCCAAGTTAATTATGGCTTAAAGGGCTGAATAAGAAGTATGCTTTTTAGAGAAATAGGCCATGGACTACCACTGCCAGACTATGCTTTCTCTGCTTCAAAAGACGCACACCCATATTTCTAATGTGGAAAGTAATTCTTTTTTATGAAGTTAAAAAAAAAAATCCTAGTTGTACTGATTTGACGGTATTTACTAGAGACTCTGAAATGTAATTATAATAGTCTTACATCATGAAGAACCTGAAAAGCAAAAGAAAGGAAACCTGTATTTTGGGGTCAAGACCCTATAATTCAAGCATTTCTATTTCCATTGTTCCACTTTCCCAAGGCTCACTTGTTTCATCGTAACCGTGAAGGGAGTAAATTCTGTTATTCCAGCTTCAAACTGGAATCTGCACATCATTCCTTAAAAGTTCCTTAAAAGAAAGAAATTTAATAAACCCATGTGTTATTTGCAGCCGTCCATAGGACTCTGATCATATGAAGAATGTATTGGGTTCCAAGCGGCCAAGTTTTTTCCGCAGTGCTTTTTGGGCAGGTATTTCAAATGAATGCCAGGTCTTGCTTGCACCCTGGCAATGATGAATGCTGAACATGAAATAAATTAATGCTGGGGATTTTGGTCAATGTGAGCCCTTTCTTCACTGTGTCAAGTTAAACAAACAATATCAAGGCAAAGGAAATGGTAATTGTCTCTCTGGAGATGAGCTCTAGATAAGAGCATTGTTGAATCTAAATGTAGAAAATTTTCACAGGTTGTGTCCAGCATTACAAAAAAGAATGTTTAGTTCTTTAGCTTACCGTTTAACTAAGTGCACATTTGAAATGGAGTTTAAAATATATGCTGGGAAATTAGAAACCATTTAATAATTTTTTTTTTTTTGTCTAGCTTTTTCTCGAGAATATTTTATTGTTTGTCTCAGAATTTTAAAAAACTTTTCTTAAAAGAAATAGCTTAGGCTTCATTTCCTGCATTTTGTAAATAAACAACAGCATTTAGGGTTGAAAGATCTGGAGTTTTAGAAACAATAGGAATCTAATTTTATGGATATGCTATGTGGTTTGGGTTTTAAGTCATTTTCTTGAGTGCAATAGAATTAAACACATAAAAAATAATTTAAACCATCTGCAGGTTTCCTTGTAGAGTTTTTCAATAATTATTTCTTGTCCACTTCTAAATGAAAGAGACTATTCATGCTTCTACTAAGTACAAATACACAGTGTAATTTTCAACTTAAAAAATGCTGACCATATTTCTCATGAAATATATTCACACCCAGATGTTGTTGTTGTTGTTGTTGTTTTCTCGTAATATGGTTTCAAGATACTTGTTTAAAGAAAACTGAATTTTTAAAGGTTGGTACATCATATAATGTTTATGGATCAAGAAGAAACTCTAGCTCTATCAGTTTTGTTAGCTCCGATAAACTTAGAAGGTCTTAATGGAACCATAGACATAACAATAAACAATAAATTGTTCTGTCTTTAGATGTCAGCATTCTTTATGTTATACCGTTTGTCAATACCGTTTGTCAGATGTAAAGTATGTTTTTCAGGGTTGGGTTTTTTTTTTGAATAAAATATTTTTCTTTTCTGAACATAAAGAGCCCACGTTTATCCCATTAAACACCTTTTTGAATATAGATCTGTTTTTTTCACTAATCATCATGGAAGGATCACTACAGATGTTGCATGGTTACATGACTTTATTTTTAGGTTTGGGCTCTAATGATGCTCTGCATGTAGGAGTCCATCTTTAATAAGCAATGGCTTGTGAAACAGCTTTTAATAAGGTCATGAAATTCTGATCCAGCCCCTTGGCAGATGCCTCTGACTCATATTCAGAGTCATTTTTAAGAAATGTATCTCTGAAGGCTAAAGAGTATAACCCTAAAAATATTTTGAGAATTTTTCCTGATGAATGGCTAAGTCAGTTCTTTTTCAAATAAATAAATACAAAAGATTGGGGAAGTGAGATCAAGAAAAGCAAATAGTTAAAACCACATCAACTTGAGAAAGAAAAAAAAAAAAAATCCCCATGCTCATAATTGCAAAGGGCCTTCCAGATTAAAGGCCTTTGCCCGCTGACTGCATGTAATTTCAAGACTAATTCTGATTTTATCCATTGGATAAAAATGAATTAACTAAAATCTGGGCTGTGGAGTGCTTTTAATTCTTAAGGTAGATCTCTGGGTCCATTTCAAGGACTTAAATGTAAATTACTTTAAAAAGTCTTTAAGGAATTTGGATTTAAGGGACTTGAAGTTGTCAAGTACAGTAACACTAAAAAAGAGTAGTTAAATATAGGTCATGGTTTGTCTCTGTTCAATCCCTGAGATTCCTTTTTCAGATTTTTAAATGAAATTAAAGTTCCAATATTTGAGTTGCTCAAAAAGATATGTGCCCTGAGCACATGAAAGGGACAAAAAATTATGCATTCAATTTGCTTTTAAAAAGCAGGCTGATTTGCTAGGTAGGTATAGTTTTGGCAGCCCTGAAATACCTGCCCCTTTCCTCCTTTTTGAAATGTTCAAAAATTGTATTCTTCTTATTGGCGCTGTAAATACCTGCTATGGTTTTTGATGGAGCACTTAATCGCATCTGCCTGCTGCAGAGGTAACCATTAAAATGCGGTGAAGAAGGGAGGAAGCATGCCTGCCTTCTGACTCTTGTTGCCTGTTTTCTCTTGAAGCTGATGAGTGCTATTCAGAAAGGAAGGGTGTCTGGAAGCCGGCTCGCGATACTGATGAAAACTGCTGAAGAGAACCTCGACAGAAGAGTCCCCATTCCAGTGGACCGAAGTTGTGGAGGATTGTGAGTCTGGGCAGTAAATCCACCGCCAGCAGACATAGGAACAACAAATCATCATGTAACAACCAGAGATGACTTACACCACTCCAAAATAGTGGCCATGGATAGCTGCCTTTGTTAACACTGGGAAGCATTCCAAAGCTTTAGGACGCTGATGTGTATACCCTTTATTTGTATTTGCCATTCAATCTAGCTTCTAAAGAGTGTATTTTATCTTTTTTCTCACTTTCAATGCACACTGATTTAATGCTTTGCATCCATTTTGTAACTGGACACACTCCCTTTTTGTGCGTCTCTTCATTTATTCTGAATCACTCCTAGGGACAGAGCATTTTGGCTGAAATTGAAAAGAAGCTGGAAAAATTTCTCGTGACGTGCACAAAGCTCTGGACATTAAGATTGTAGATAGGATTTGCTCCTAACAGAAACTGAGCAGGGAGTGACCTATAGAAATGACAGCGTTTCTGGAGACCTCTCAGATCCTTCTTCCCTGAGATGGATTGCCTTCCCCACCCAAACAATACCGTGCAGTTTTATATCTAGGGTATGACTGGCAAAACTGGAGAGGGAAGACAAAGTTTAGATCTGGTTACAGGAGCGAGTCTCAAAGAGAAACTCTGAACGCTTCCAGAATCACAGGTGTAAGATAAGGATAGCATTGACATTTGCTGGAAGTTACACTGATAGTTTCATCTCAGCAATTCGGTTTTTTTCCCCAGTCACTGCTGGTTTTTCTTTGACTATTATAGTTGCCAGGAAGATCCTTGCTTTCATATTTTAAAACCAGCGCTTAAGTGGCAAGTTGGATGTAATGGGATGAGACTAAATTTCTCAAATCCTTACAGTAGTAATAAATCCTTTTAATAAGGATTAAAAACCTGTGTGTGTATGTCCACATGAGATGGCACGATTTTCAGTCCCCAAATCCTAAACTGTGGCGCATGTGCTGTTGTCAAACGTGGCCTCTTTGGCTTAGTTTATTGCATCATTTTGGGGGAGTAATTTCAAACGGAGAGTAAAAGAGGATCGAAGTAACCTCTAGTTAACTTTAATTATAATTATTTGTAAAAAGGCACAACGCTGCAGTAGTCAAGGTCATCTGGGTTGCTTAAAGCCTTTCTCCTTCGCGACTCCGTGGAAAAGTTCTCAACCACAGAGAAAAAGAAAAGAAAAAATCACGCACAACACACACCCACACACAGACCCTTCTCCCACCACACACACAGAGAGACACAAAACAAAAACAAAAATGAATCTGATTGAATTTAACAAATAATACATGGAATTTAAAGGGCCAATTTGGTATGCTTTTGCAATACTTCACTAGCATTTTAACCAATCATCTGAATATTTATCCACTGTGCTTCCTCTTGTGAGGTTAACTACCTGCTTTTTTATTTTCTAAGGTCAGGTTGTGTATGTAATAGGAGATATAACCCTGTATTTAATGGCAGGCTTTAATTGCACAGACTTGAGAGCTTAGTTGTTTTTTTTTTAACTGGTACATAAAACACTTTTGTGCTGTTATTTCTATTTACGTGAGCATTGTAGAATATCTTTCTGCCTCATTCAAGTGGGGTATGAGCCTGGATGTCATAATGTAAACACTGGAGGTTCACAAACCACCTAAACCCCCGCCCCACTTCAAAACATTCACTTGTTTTTAAATGAAGTTTAGACTTGCCACTTCCTAAAGGAAAAACCTCAAATGGAGCAAGGGATGCTCCCAGGTATCACTGTGAACGTTTTTCTTCCAAACATGTGAACATTTTACACTGCCTTAAAAAAATATATATTGGAAGCATGTGGCTTTGTAATTTAGTGTTTTTCTATCAAGACGATAAGTTTCACTGTTTAGAACCCGGTGACCCTTGATAGAAAAGCTGTCCTTTAAAACACCGCAGATGACGTACCACAATATAGTACATTTGTGCTCTCTCTCTTTCTCTCTTTCTAGTTAGATCAAGATAGCGAGAACTTGTGCCCTCCCTGAACCCTGAACCCATTACAGTAGGGACCGGCTTTATAGGCTGACTGGCCTGGGCAGAGCTGTATTTGTACAACAGGCCTGGTTTGTGCACGCTTTGCTATGAGTGAAGTTCCTTTAAGAACAAAGAAAAGCGCACTTTGCTTCCTTTGAGCGTCTCTGCTTTTGCTGAAAATCTGCTAATTCTAAAACATGCACTCCTTCACCAATCCCAGAGACTCATCTTGGAAGTGAGCTGGTTCCAAGTCTACTGTGAATAAAGCACCCCCGCATTTTTGTGTGAGTTCTTAATTAAACCTGCACAGCTTCTGTACCTGATTTCAGAAAAGGGGAAGGGAAATGGAGGGATTAGCCCCTTCAAAACCTATTCCAAGCAGGAGAGAATTTTTCTTTTCTTTTTGTACAAATGTGATACTAGATGATTCTGTGTGGATGGGGATGAGGGGTGCAGAGATTGTCTTTATCATCCGGTGATTTATTTCAAGAGCCTTTAAGGGGATTCAGGTGAAGGAACCCCCATCTGTGGTGAAGAGCTGGATGCTCCTTTAAATAGCCCTATACCACAGTCCTAACAATAGTGACAATGCTGGATTATTGGTTAAGCCAAGGTTGTCTGCCTCATAGCCCTCATGCTGTTTGCAATATTCTTGCTTTCAATCAATTTATACTAAGTGTAACTTTAGGATTTCTACTATTAAATGCATGCTCCCTATTCTGCTTTAGTTTTTAGCTTTCTTTTGTCTTTTCCAAAATATTATGTAACTTAGTCTTTTGTACAACAACAAAAATTTCATTGTGACTTTTACTGAACATACTGTAAGGATGATCATTGATCTTATTTCCTTTTTTATGCGTAAAGATTTTTGGCATATGAATGTAATAATATTGAAGTCAGTGACACTCTAACTTGCACTGTTTTGCATTATGTCAACCCTTTTCAGGGAATAAAAAAGCCCTACTGTGTTTTTAAAGACTATCAAGTACAAGCCGTGCTGGAGTGGATATGCACACTGCATACCTTCATATGTGGTGCTTTCATGTATTGTGTTGGGTTATTGTTCTAGATGGGACTGTTAAATACTGTGTTTGAGGCTGGGTTGTCATTTTTATAACTGTCTTGGTGTTTTATCGCCATTATTTATTACTTTTGATATACAGAATGAGCTGCATGCATTTATAGAGCAATAAGAAGATGTATTTAATGTGCCTTGTTTTTAACTGAATAAGAACTGAAAGCACGAATCAATAAAGCTGATTAAAATGGTCCAGTTGCTGGCATTTTTATGTTACTTACAGTCAGAGAAATAACTTTGATTACTGTTGAAGTTTAAAGAAAGTTTGATAATATTTCCACAAACTATTTTTTTAATGGCCCTTACCCATGAATTCTTCTGGCTTGTAATTTTGTAATTTTATCTCAAAAGTGAATCTCTGCATAGACAGATGTAATTTTATGAGACTGCCAGAATTATTTGTATTAATTTGTTGCTGGAGCCTTTAGGGCACGACTTCTGTATTTGTGCAGTCCTATTCTAAAATTATATTCATCCTGTTACAACTCTGTTGAATTCTTTTTTTTCTTTCCTTTTTTTTTTTTCCCCCTTGGTCAACCAGAGCTTTTCAGCCTGAGCGTTGCCAGGCACACTGATGAATTTTATCATAACTAAAATCAATAGAAATGAATGGGAAAGATTACATAATCCATTTTGATCATCTTACATGTCAAGTTAGTGCAGGGTTGCCAAGTGTTGATAAATGCTCTGACAGAAAAAATGCTATATATTTTCATTGTCAGTAAATCAGCAAAGCTGTTATCAGTTTTAACACAAATTTTATAATACCCATGTTTTTTTATAGGTTTTAATTTACACATGTATATGGGGCATATTCTCCATTTGTGGTTTAGATGTGCGGCCTCCTGGTTTTACATGCTCAAAGGCATGTGTGAGTTTCTGAAGGTTCTTTGAAATTGTATAGAATACCCTAAAGTGATGGCTCCCGGACAGACTTGTAACAATGAACTGTTTGTTCAGTGCCTGGAAGGAAATATATTGCAGCTCAAAACATTGCCCAGTGATCTAGCTTTTCGAATTTTGTAGCACTTTAAAATTTGTCAACATAAAATTTGTCAAAATACATGGCTCCCAGTTTTCAAAATGTATAAAACTGATGGTAAGTCAAAGAAAGGGAAATAGATACTAACATCTGTATTTGCAATCTTTGGCAACACCGCATTATCACTGGTGTTGGATTTCACCTGATGCCATTTGACTTAGAAAGGAAAGAAACCTAAGTTTCAAATTGATGTGGCACCCTTATAATGAGAAAATTTCTGTATAGGAGATGGCGTTGATGAGCCTTTTGTGCCTATATTTTGTATTTGAGGCGTCTAACTACCAAACTTGTGAAATGCACACACAGAACGTGAGCTATGTGAGCTATGAGGACACCCGAGATAGTCCTGCAAGGTCCTGTGCTAAGAAGGTTTTGGACCCTTGGCAAAAAGTCAAGAACTACCTTCGCATTCCGTTAAATCCCTGCTCGAGAATCCTAAGATTCATTTGATCTAAGCAAAATACCGCTTTAGCAAAATGATCAGGGCCATGTTCCTTCTCCACATTGGTCATTGAATTGCACTGTTCAGTAAACCCTACTATGGATCGGTTCCCCTGTGAGTTCCCCGTATTCGCGTCGGAGTTAAGGTATGTATCCTGTAGTCGTGGTTTCAGTGAAGAGATGGGAGGCTCGAGTGTCGTGGTACCCACCGTGGCTATTATCAGAGCGTGGCACATGCCACAACTGGTTTCAGCAGCTTCTGAGCCCTTCAAGCCCGCTACTGGGTGTCTTAAGCCGAGTGTCTCGGTACCGCAGCTCCTGTTGAGCCCAGGTTCACTTCTTCGTTGCTGCTGCCGGCTTTCCTTGTCTCAAGGAGCGGGGAGGTGTAAAAAAATGTTTTCCTGTTTTGGGGCCCTAGTGCCTGTAAAAAACCAGTTTGGGTTCAGGAGAGTCTTGAATCGGGAAGCTGCTTTTTCATAGTCCCAGGCTTTCTTTACTCGTTTTAACCTTCTAAAACTGGGTCTGAATTTTTCATAATCTTTAAAAAATTCAACCCCGGCATATCTGATT
>NW_023270377.1:72830253-72882753 GCF_011800145.1 Mirounga leonina | reverse complement strand
CCCCACTCTTGTGATTGTTGTTGTTGTTGTTTTTCAATCATAAAACAATTCAAGGCAGCAAGAGTAGTATGTCGCTTGGGCTGAGGCTGGGCTGTTAGCTAAATTAAGCCATTGTGACTCAAAATCCTCCTTTAATAAGGTTCATGCTGTCTACAACTTCATCATTTTCTGCTGAATGATAATTACTTTATTCAATCATGTTCAAGGTTTTAGTGAAAGCTAGCATTGATTGATTAACTTCAATTACCATGCTTACATTTGCATAGATAAAAACTGCTTTTCAATTTGTGAGTGGCACGCCGGTGGAAACCCTGCGCTGATATTTGCATTTCAATGTGAACAGTGAAGAATAAAGGTGGAAGAGAGGTCTGATCAGTGCTAAGCCCTTTCTGCTTCAGTGCTTAAGCATTTTTCCATAAACACTCTTGTTATGATGTTAGTTTGTTCAAACCACTCTGAGGTAACTGATGGAGGCTCCTGTTTACAAGCTTTAGTGACAATTGAACAGTATGGATTAGGGGAAGGGACTCCGTCGTAGCTTGCAGGCCGGCCACCAAGTTAAAGAATGAAACCCCTTCTTGCATCCAGTCTCGGCAGCTTCCAAATGCCAGCAAGGCTTGGATCCACCTCGTCCACGACCCGTGGGCTCTCACTTGGTCTGACTTACAATAATAGCTGGTGCGTTTTTTCCTGGAGCAGTCTGCTGGTCTAGGACCAAATGTTGAGTTTTTATCAGTTTGGTGTTCTGTTTCAATGCAAGGGAGGGTCCAAAATGAAATGAATGAGTCCTTTTCATTCTTACCAAATAGGCCCCTAACAAATATTTACTTATACTGGATTCATTGAATGTTATCACCATGTGTAGTTTAGTAGACTGATTTTTAGCATGTGTGTAAGACAAGGCCTGCTCTGTTTTCCCTACCCTTTGGTGGTTCAGAGATACAGAGGTTTGGTGTAATTTTCTTTGCCTTTTCTGCATATCACTGTTTAATAAGGGCCACGTTATTCTTACACCAATCCTGGGTAGATCAACCTTTATAAGACCACAAAACCCATAACCAGAGAGCCTTTTCTTAAACCAATTTGAGTCTCTCTTTTTCTTCTTTGAGACAGGCAACTAAGTGGAATTATTTGTCCGTAGGCAGTTCAATAACTTTTTTGGCGGGTTAATATTTTGATTCCAAACAATTTTTTTTTAAGGTTTTATTTATTTATCTGAGAGAGAGAATGGGAGACAGAGAGCATGAGAGGGGGAGGGTCAGAGGGAGAAGCAGACTCCCTGCCCAGCAGGGAGCCTGATGCGGGACTCGATCCCGGGACTCCAGGATCATGACCTGAGCCGAAGGCAGTCGCTTAACCAACTGAGCCACCCAGGCGCCCCGATTCCAAACAATTTTGACACACTAATGGCACTCAATAAATGTTTTTGGTTATGGTATCTTTGAAAGCTAAAACTCCTGCACACTCCAGGATGTTTCTCCTCAAGGACTAGATAGATTTCCCTAAAAGAATAATCTCAATCTTTAGATCCTTAGGACAAGGAAGTAATGTCATTGAAAATATATCATCAGATCTGGGGCGCCTTGATGGCTCAGTCAGAAGAGCATGTGACTCTTGATCTTGGGGTCGTGATTCAGAGCCCCATGTTGGGTGTAGACATTATATACATCATCAGATCTAACTGTAGACTTGACAGGGGCATGTGGACTTCCATCAAGTAAACTTCAAAATACATAGGAAATTGCTGACACAATTTATATACTAATGCATGTACTGCTTCTATGATCAAGTTCAAAATAATTTGAAGGCCAAATTTCAAGTTTTACAAAAGTTTTTCTTTGCCACATAAAAGAGCCCCTGGGGGCTTCATGTAAAACTTAAAGAATATTTAAAGATAAGGTGAAATTTCTCTTGCCTAATTTTACTTGTCGCTTTTGTTCCCATCTGAAGCTGTATTGTAATTATTCTTTAATTAAATTAGGGTATGTATTATATTGTTGCACGCGTCTCCCATCCCCCAGCTTGAAGTACTGGGAAGTGCTACTGTATCCTATCTGCTTGACCACTGGTCCCGTCCTTTTGCTAGTGGCTCATAGTCCCATCCTAAAGACCAGCACCAGGCGTGTAGACAACTGCGCCTCCGCAAATGCAGAACCTAGGACTGTTGCCATTGACGTTGGCCTTCTTATAAGATCAGAGGGGAACCAGATGGTAAATTCTGCCAAATGTGTAAATGTCCCTTGTTAGCCCTGAGCTGGTATATTGAATGGATAGGTCAAATTGGTGGTTTCTCCATAGATACGGCAATTAATAAATTTTTAAACAGAATTTCTTCATCAAAGAAGTTACTTAGAATGTAAAGGGAATCAAGCAGAGATTAATAAAGCAATATTTGGATTGGCATTTGTGACAAGCAAGGGATTCGTATTTCAACTGAAGTTGCTTTGTCCCATTGTGAAGTAAGGGTAGAGATGATGACTTGGACTAAAACAGGCAGATTTTCATTAAGGATCAAGGAGTCATGAAAGGAAGACAAACTGGAGAAAAATCTCAGATTCTTAAATATAATGGTAAAGAGCTTCCATCAATTCAAGCACGGGAGCCTGAAATATTATCCACCAAAATGTATAGAGTTTTCTTTGTAGTCAGTTTTGTAACTGGTGTGTAGAAGAATTCTAGTTTGAACAGTTAACTTTAGTTGGGATGGATAAGTAAGTGTAGAAAGATGACTCCTCCTTGGAATTAGTGAGACTGTGTTGTCAAACCAGGACATGACACGTACAGGCATAAATAGAAGGCAAAACCCCTACTTCTGTAAGAATTTCAATGGGTAAAATAAATCACTAATAATAATTTGGGAGAGGGCGCCTGGGTGGCTCAGATGGTTGAGCGTCTGCCTTCGGCTCAGGTCATGATCTCAGGGTCCTGGGATCGGGTCCCGCATCGGGCTTCCTGCTCCTTGGGAGCCTGCTTCTCCCTCTGCCTCTCTCTCTCTCTCTCTCTCTGTCTCTCATGAATAAATAAATAAAATCTTTAAAAAAAATAATTTGGGAGAAGCTTAAACACTTAGTAGATGGGGTGAGCAAATCACAAGAGATTGTTGTGAAATGTTTTGTAGGTTAAACAAATATGAATTAGATGCCATGAGCATGGATTTGAGGAAATCGTGCTAAAAACAATGAGTGAACAATCTAGAATTGACTGTATTATTTTCATCGTGAAGAAAATACCTACTAATTTGCCCCATAAAGAACTAACCATCTTTCCATTTTTTTAAAAGATTTTATTTATTTATTTGACAGAGAGAGACACACAGAGAGAGGGAACACAAGCAGGGGGAGTGGGAGAGGGAGAAGCAGGCTTCCCCCCGAGCAGGGAGCCCGGTGCGGGGCTCGATCCCAGGACCCTGGGACCATGACCTGAGCCAAAGGCAGATGCTTAATGACTGAGCCACCCAGGCACCCCTCATCTTTCCATTTTTAAAAGTAATTGGTGCTCTTTCAACATTTACAATTTGAAAAGCATATGATTTTAAATTAAAGGAGCTTAACACTTAACATTCCAAAAAGAGAGCACGTTTTTCTGTTCAGGTTGGCCATGGGATCGCCTTCATTTTTTCATCTCCAGCCCCTCCGCAGTGCCTTCTGGGACTCCAAGTCTGGCCCCATAAAACACTCAGCCTCGTGGGTAACCCGGTGACATGCTCCAGAACTCTCTGGAGAAGTTTTTCAGTGCTCTGAGTCAGAAACATGCATTCTAGTGTGTTTGTGTATCTGCTGTCTGAAATTGGACAGCTCTTTCTGGAAACCTAGAATTGGGCTTCTCTAGAAGCTTCCTCATTCTGCCCTGCTCTTCAACTGCTAGGTTGCCTCTTGTTTTCCCTCTCCAGCGCTCTCCTTGTTCTCCCTTTGTTTCCGTGTCCCTCACATTAGTAACTCTGTCCCCTCAGAAAGTGTTGTTCTTTTTATCTGGTTAATCTTCACTAACAGGAACCATCTCTATTGCTACAGAGCAATTTTTCTTTTGATAGTGTCACAAGTTAAAAAAAAAAAAAAAGAAGTCCAGAGAAGCCAGATATTTCCAGTTCCCTTTCAGACATTTTAAATTTTATGTGACTATTTATAGGCAGTAATATTACATTTAGAGATGAATATTTTCAAGATCCTAGAGAAAATCAGTAATTCTCAGAGTTGAAACAAATTAAAGCTTAAAAACTATCTGGATGATACCTTGGTGATGGATGTAACTCCTATAAATTGCTCAACATATGGGTGAATAAGTAGTCACTGCAGATCGCGATCACCCTAGAAATGCTTCAGAACTCAAAGTCCAGTTATGTGGAAATGGAGTAAAAATTCTTAACATTTATACTTACTGACATCTAACAAAAGAAACAAAAAACATAGAAGTGAAACACCTCAGATGAAACTTCAGAAAAATGTGTGTTTAAAATTTTTCTAGTTCTCCCTAGTCCCCCATATGAAAACAATGCGATCCCTTAACATGAGTTCGATAGAAATTCAAATAGTTGTTCTTTTTAGTCAGGACTCAGGGGAAATAGTTACTAACCACCCCCCACCCCAATCTTTCAACACTGTTCTTTGATTTTTTTCCTTTTCCAGTCCAGACCTAACTTTGAGAGGAGGGAAGGTGGGATGGCTAGGGCAAGCAATCACTCAGAGTTAGGAAAATGGGGTTAAAACTGATAGGGTAATAGATGTGCTTCCTCCAAATTTATGAGCATCAGTATATTAAATGGGAGAACTCAGCATCAGGAAATCTGATTTCTGTTTCATATTTGTTCTTGCCCTCCTGAGCCCTTCCACCCTAGCAGTCTCACTATATATCAATTAAATCATGGGAATGCTGAAAAGTTATAATTGGAGTTATGTATCTGTTTTTGAAAAATCCCTGGTTTCTTCCATCTGTAGTGTGGAAAGGTCATTTTTCCAGTTTGGTCATTTGCCTCTCAGGGTCACCGTTACGATGCATCAGATATTTTAAGGCAAATTTTCCCCGATATTTTTTGCTATAGAGAAAACATACTTTTTTGTTCATTTACCCAGCATTAAAATAATTATTTTCCTCTTATCCTTGGAAGAATGTAAGCTTTTAAGAAAGAAATCCAAAAACCACGGGATAGTCAAATGAAGGAATTTTTATGGCAGTGCCAGAAAAAAATTTCCTCCTTCTGTCCATATACCAGATCATTTTTTAAAAATGACATTCAAATGACAATCACATGGCACTGTCTTTGCTGGAGTTGCTATGCACGATGGTGCTAAACTCTGTATTATAATATATGTTGCAGATGGCACCTAGAGTGCATTTATGTAGAGATTTTGTCCACCCCTCCAAAAAGATATATTTACTTACAATGATTCAAAACAGATGGATAGACAAATCTGTCTTCGATATTTAATACTAATATATTAATGTGCAAATGACTTATAACAATAGGTTTGTTTTCTAGAGCCTAATGCAATGGTTGCCATAAGAACACAAATTATGTGTACATTTTAATGCATCTATGCTTCATAATTATGCATGGTTGTGTGCTGTTATAATTGACATAAAATATAAAACAGGTCAAAGAGCAGCTATTAAAACTATTTTTCATTTTGCTTCTTGACAGCCGGCAACATTGGTGCCTGCTACATTTAATAGGACCATACATGGAATGCACAGATAGTTGTAGAACTGCGGCCACATAACAGAGCTTCAGAATTGTAACCTAATTATTTCAAACATTGTTTTAAGGCTGATGATTTTATTTGGAAGGTTCCTATTTTGAGACCACGTAAGTGAAGCACTTTAAAAGAGAAATAAATGAGGGAATGGTATTTTGTGTGTGTGTATGTGTGCATGTGCGTGCGTGCATATGTGTGTGTGTGTGTGAGTGTGAGTGTGTATGAGAGAGGGAGGGAGGGAGGGAGAGAGAGAAGAGTAGGACTTTTATTTGAATGTAATGTGTCCTGAAATAATTTTTTTTTCCTGCTTCGGTACAATGAAGAGGTAGTCGGCATCAATCTTTTGTACTGAGAACTACATTTCTATTCTGTGTAGCTCTCACTCTTTGTTGTTTTTGTTTTCTAACATACTTCAGAATCATTTGGTTGAATTCTCGTCTCCTAAAGCGTTACATAGGAATAGACTCTAGCTTTCTGATTACTTAAGCTACTTGCCACCCGATGAGGGAACTGAGCGTTAATATGCTCACCTTAGCGGTGAGGGAAGAGAGGCGAAGGGAGGTTAAGTGACTTGCCCACGGGCACCCAGCAAGCCGTGAGAAGGATGGAATTGGAACTCTGAACACCTGCATCTCGGGCATGAGCTCGGGCCCTGCTCCTGATGCCTCAAAACTTCGTAATTCTTCTGAGGGCCAACATCATCTTCCTTTCCGTGTCGTAAAACTCCAGGGAGCTCGGGGTGAAAGAAATATAACCTGCACAAAATCAAACAATGGCAATGCAAATTCGACTTGTAAAAAGTTTCTGTCACCGTACTTTTCAAGTGCATGGATTTGGGGAACTGTAAAATAAAAATGTGAAATCTACTCCGAAAGAATAAGGATTCCTTCCTGCCATTGTGATGTGTCAACACGGCTGGTGTCGTTTTCCCTTGTTTCGGAATTTTCATTTTAGAAAGATTATTCTTTTTGAACAGCTGGGGAAGGACACTTGTTCCTCAGGTGCAGAAGCCAAAATCTCATACTTTTTCATGTGTTTTAAGGATGCTTCCTTTCTATAAACACTTTGAATAAGTACAATGTTAAATAATAAAGTTAATGGGAAATTGAGAGAAACTGGAATGGAATAAAGGATAGGGGGGAAATACAGGCTACAAGCAGCTCTCGGTCTGGGCAGCCCTGCTTCTCCACCCGGGGCTCCTCTGGTTCTGCTCCAGTCCGTTCAGGCGCCGGCCCAGCCCCCAGGCCCCGGTTAGGTCTGCAGCGCCTGGAAGGTGGTGCGGGCGGTCAGTGCCCCGGAACTGCAGCGCCCTACGGATTTCCAAAGCCCTAATGCCGATCAGAACTTGGCTCTTTCACTGGGTAGGGTATGTGCTCTGGTAAGCGCTGTGAATTGTGCAAGACTGTTGAATCTCAGATCTGTACCCCTGAAACAAATAATGCAATATATGTTAAGAAAAAAAAAAAAAAAAGAAGAAGAAGAAGAAGATAGCAGGAGGGGAAGAATGAAGGGGGGGAAATCGGAGGGGTAGACGAACCATGAGAGACGATGGACTCTGAAAAACAAACTGAGGGTTCTAGAGGGGAGGGTGGTGGGAGGATGGGTTAGCCTGGTGGTGGGTATTGAGGAGGGCACATTCTGCATGGAGCACTGGGTGTTGTGCACAAACAATGAATCATGGAACAGTTCATCTAAAACTAATGTTGTAATGTATGGGGATTAACATAAGAATAAAAAAAAAAAAAAGAACTCGGCTCTTTTCCTTAGAGAGGCTGCTTTAACGTGCTTCTCTGTGTGTTGACTTTATGTTTCCTCTGAGGGCAGGGGGCAAGGTGCACGCAGATAGAAACCAGATACCGAGGGCTGGAAGTAAACATCGGGGGAGGGGTTATCTCTTTGAAAAAGGAATTGCTAATAATTTATTCTTTAATTATTCCAAAGCAATCAAGTCCTGTTTGCGTTTAAAGGCACCTGGTCATATTGCCCACAGCGGGGAGAAAAGTACAGAATAAACAAGCAGCACCAATCTCGGTCATAAGAGCAATAGGGGTTGTTTGCGGCTTAATGTGTCAGACTCTGGCCTAAGTGTTTTACATGTAGCAACTCATCTTATCTTCATAACAACTCTGCAGTTAGGGACTGTCATTATCCCTGTTTACAGGTGAGGAAGTTGAGAGCCAAAGAGATTGAGCGACTTCGCTCCAGGTCACAAATGTGGTAAGTGGCGGAGCTGGGATTGCACGTGGGTCTGCTGTTCTCCTCAGTTTAGAGCGATGTGACCGGTAGACGGTGGTCCAGAGGCTGCCTGATCCAAGGCATGAAAAGGCTAATCTTGAGCATTACTTAGCACTACCCACTGCAACTCACCCTAATTTACCCAAGAAAAACCCCAAATAATAAAAATGGTAAGTGGGAGCAAGGCATCAGATGAAAATGAGAGCAGAACTACTGTGGACCTTACATATGAAGAATTTAGGCATCTTCTAAAAGAACATACTTGGTGGGCGCCTGGGTGGCTCGGTCGTTAAGCATCTGCCTTTGGCTCAGGTCATGATCCCAGGGTCCTGGAATCCAGCCCCGCATCGGGCTCCCTGCTCCGCGGGAAGCCTGCTTCTCCCTCTCCCACTCCCCCTGCTTGTGTTCCCTCTCTCGCTGTCTCTCTGTCTGTCAAATAAGTAAATAAAATCTTAAAATAAAATAAAAGAACATACTTGGTTTTACTGGAAATATAAATGCTTATGACCTAATGCTGTTCTTCTGCTAGGAATCTCTAGTCATTATTTTTCTTTGTATACAGTCCCATCTAGATGTCTTTTTGACTATGAAGCCCATAGGAATGAGGAAACAAGGTCTGGGTGACGTTTGGTTTGGGGGATGATTGAATTCTTTCCCCTTTTGATAAGTTGCTGTTAGGGGAAGGATTTTAGCTGTCAGAGCACCATGTTTATTTGGCTGGTGGTGTTCTGGTCCAGTACTTGTCGTGTTATCTTGACATGTGATAGTGAAGTTTATGTGTTACTTCTACATGGGTATCTGAATCTTGATATTGCATCTCAGGCGGTCCTGGGAATGTGTGCTATTGCTTGGAGATCTCCTCCTTGGGAATTCTGTGCCGCTGTGACCACTGGACTTGCCATTTTCCCACAAGGGTACAGTTTGCCATAAAATAGTCATATTAATTGTGATACAAAATGCCAAAAGTTATAAATATTGTCTGCATCGACGAAAGAGTAAAGGGTTCACGACCGAATCATCAAAATTAATGTAACTCAGTATAATAGTCTCCCAAGTCCCCAAGGTATATGCAACATAAACCTTGCTGTGTATGATGAGCTACAGAAACCATCATTATAGTGTTTTTCAAACACTGGCAATCCAACAAGGGGAATAAAACTGCTTTCTCCCTCTACTCCCTTTTTACCTTTAGTCAGTTGCCAAATTCAACCAATTCTGTTTACATATATTTTCCCCACCTTCCCATCATCTTCACCCAGGGTTGATTCAAGCTTCCATCATTTCCACCTCATGGAATTCTGCTGTCTCCAAACTTATTTTCTCTGACTCCCAACAGCCACCAAGAACTCAGCACCACATCCGCATTGTCATTCTGATTGGGTCTCCCCGATTGTGGCCATTCTTTTATTTCTAAAAATTTAATTATGCCTGTTCCTTCCTAAGAAGATATGCTGGCGGGCGCCTGGGTGGCTCAGTTGGTTAAGCAACTGCCTTCGGCTCAGGTCATGATCCTGGAGTCCCGGGATCGAGTCCCGCATCGGGCTCCCTGCTTGGCGGGGAGTCTGCTTCTCCCTCTGCCCCTCCCCCCTCTCATGTGCTCTCTCTCATTCTCTCTCTCTGAAATAAATAAATAAAATCTTTAAAAAAAAAAAAAAAGAAGATATGCTGGCTTTTTAACGAGGCGAAATGGCCTCTCACGCCCCTGAGCTGTCTGCCATTCCAAGCCCTTATCATGTTTGCCCTCCATGTTTGTGACACAGAACTGCTCACCATGGGTCGCGCCGTGCCCTGGCAAGTTGCTTATCTCTCTGAGTGTGATGTTCTCATAGCTCAGACCTCTTTTCGCTCTACTTCTCTGCTACACAGACTCCAGCATCTTACAGCCTGGCTCCAATATTACCTCTCTCCAAAGTTCTTCTCTCCTTTTTCTCAACTTCCTATCGCGGGAAGAATAACTAAATTACCCCTTTCCTATACTCCATCAAACCCTGATTATGCCTCTGTCATAGTAATTATTATGTGGGTTTTTTTTTTATTATTTCTCCTACTATACTGATAGAGAATCATCCTCTCCTGGTTGGGAACTTCGGCTGATTCATCTGTTTACCCCTAGTAAGGAAGAGCCTTGCATGCAGTGGACGGGCAATAAGTATGTACAAAACTAAGACATATTTTGGTAGCCTCCTGGCTGACCAGGTGTCTGTCCGGCGGTATGCCTGAGCACGGTCCTGGCTGTTGTAGGCATGGGCTTCTCTTCTGTGCACCAATGGCGAGAGAGGCCAGCAGGTGACATTCTGGGCATAGTGAAGGGTATCCATGGAGACCAGAGGGATTTGCTCTTGGGAACACTCGGCTTGGGAAGGGGCATGCTTCCTGGTTCTCTGTCTACTTCCAACTCTCCTCAGAACTCTAAACTCCTTTGGAATTTGCACACAGGAGGTTCTGGAAGATCTGTATAGTGTTTCTGCTTCTCAGCTTTGCATGACGAGACTGCGGGGGCAAGGTTGGGAAGAAGGCAAACATCCCTTTTCTTGCATAAGCATATGCTGGGAACCCTCCCTGGCCTCTAGACAAGGGAAAGAGCCAGGCTAAATGTGTAATGCTAAATGACTTGAGGGAGAAGAAAGAAAATAGATGGCACATTTTATAAAACTGAAACTCGTAGGATGTCTAGGAATTCAAAACACTTTTATGGCCTTAAAAAACTTAACATGGCATTGGTTCTATGTATGTCTATTTTCCCGGTAATGTAAATGGGAATAAAGAGAACTTCTTGTCTCTCAGTGCTTGTCCATCCCACTTGTTATTAGTAACACAGGCTTACATTGTAGCCCACATTGTGCCTAATTACAACTAGGCTTTATAAGCAAGAAGCAAGCCGGAGAGATGGTGTCAGATCAGATTTCAGCTTGTGAACGATACTGGGATGTAGGGGGGGGTGGGCATAAATCCAAAATACCACAAAGAGGATGGATCTTCAATAAAATGACAAAAAAAGACTCACTTGTCCCTACAATCAGTTATCTTCTCTTGGAATCAAAGTGAAAGAAGGGAAGGCAGGGTAGGATTTGTTATTGCTGTCAATGGTATAAATATTCTGATACTTGCGTAAGGCTCTGCCAAGAGAGAAGAGCAAAAGTGACTGTGTGCTTTTGTTTCTCCAAATGTCACAGGTTACTCCAATAAGAATGAGAAGCTTCTAGTGCTGTCTTATGTCATTCTACCTGACTTTGATTTGGGGACATTCATTCACCCTTGTTCCTTGGTGAGCATGTTTTCTCATTTCCAGTCTCTCTCCCCCACCATTAAAATGAAGGCAAGCCAACCAAACTTGAACTAGAAATGAAAGTAGGGAAGAAAAGTTTAAAAGAAGTGTGTAATTTGTATGGGTTTTGAATTTTATAAGAATTTTCTTGTCACAAGACTGTTGAATCTCAGATCTGTACCTCTGAAACAAATAATGCAATATATGTTAAGAGAAAAAAAAAAAAAGAAGAAGAAGAAGGTAGCGGGAGGGGAAGAATGAAGCGGGGGAAATCGGAGGGGTGGACGAACCATGAGAGACGATGGACTCTGAAAAACAAACAGGGTTCTAGAGGGCAGGGGGGTGGGAGGATGCGTTAGCCTGGTGGTGGGTATTGAGGAGGGCACATTCTGCATGGAGCACTGGGTGTTGTGCACAAACAATGAATCATGGAACACTTCATCTAAAACTAATGATGTAATGTATGGGGATTAACATAAGAATAAAAAATAAAAAAAAAGAATTTTCTTGTCACAAATTTTAATTAATGATTTAGCATTATACAAATTGTAAAAAAACCCCACATTATTCAAAAAGTATAAGAAGAATGCTAAATGTATCTGAAATCCCACTGTTTGGAGATAACCACAACTAATATTTTGGTGACCATCTCGTGGCCATCTGGTGACCATTATATATATATATATATATATATATATATATATATGGAAAATAGAGTATATCATTGCACCATACATCATGCTGTTCTTATCATGGGTACTGATCATTTACTTTATCATTTTTCACTAACTAGGTTTTACATGTCTACCTGTTATATATTTCTCAAGAAGTACTTGTTACTACCCTTTAATATTAGCCAAGTACTTTATCATTTTTCACTAATTAGGCTTTATATATCTCCCTGTTATATATTTCTCAAGAAGTACTTGTTACTACTCTTTAATATTAGCCAAGTAGTAGCTTACTGGTTCTTTAGCTTGAATATGAAACATTTATCAGGTATTTATTGACCATTTGGATTAACTCCTGTTCGAACTACCTATTTATATCCTTTGCCTGTTGTTTAATTGGGATTGGTCAGTTTAAAAAAATTAACTTGAAACATCATCTTTTATATACTGTAGGATTGTTGGCAACACTCACTCCATCTTTGGCCCTTCATCTTGTTCATGTCCATGTAATGACCTTCCGCAGGGCTACGTGTTCCAGGTCCCTTGGAGGTTAATGTATGCCCTGACTGGAATGTGGGAGGGCTTGTTATGATCTTCACTAAAGTGGCAACTTCTGTGCACACAGGAGGCGTCACTTAGATAACTACTAGAAATGACTGGCGCATACATGGCACCACTTTAGGTAACTACTCTTTGCCCTTGCCACAATGATTCCCTCGTTCTATAAAAACTGTGGGTTAAGATCCAGCCAGGGATAGAGAATAGTTGCGAGCCATTGTCCGTCCTCACCTTCCCTGCCGACCCTCGGCACTCCCCCCACAACTGTAAGTTACTCTGAACAAAACTCTGTAAGCATGTGGAGTGTCTTGATTTGTTTTTTGGTCTCAAAGTGTCTTCTCAGTCTGGAGGATACTTTACGGACCCTCCTCTACTTTTTAACATATGCATTCAAAAACTTTTTGTCTTTTTTTTTCAATAGAATTATATTTTAATTTTATGAAGTCAAATATGTCTTTTATAGTTTGTAGTTCCCCTGTCTTTGTTATATAGCTCCCTAACCTTTAGTTAATAGATATGCTAATTTTCTCCAAGCATGTTATTGTTTTCTGCTTTACATCTAAGTCTTTAATGCATCTGAAGTTTATTTTTGTATATGTGGTGAGGTAGGGATCCACCTTTATTTTTTTTGGATGAGTAGCCAGTTATGAAAGTACCATTTATTAACTTAAAACACATATTTCACAGTGAAATAAAATATACTGGGATATTTTGTATATGAGGTTTATTTCTTCACTTTCTATTCAATTCCAGTGATCTATCTTTCTATTCCTAAAGTCAAGAAAATACTTGTTTGAATATAATGGCTTTATATGCTTTATTATCTGGAAAAGCGGGTCCTCCTTCACTACTCTTTTTCATAATTAACTCTAATATTCACAGGCATCTGCTCTTCCAAAAGAAATTTAGTTAAAAGAAGCTCTTTTGAGATTCTAACTGGAATTGCATGAGATGTATAAATTAACTTTGGGAGAATTAACATTTCAGTGGTACATTCTTCCTTTCCAAATAATTTTAATGATGTTAGTCCTTCATGTGAAGTTATATAACCTTTCTCTGATCCATCTTTACAATCTTATATAAAATAATTAAAACCAGAAAACTAAATGGGCTTCTTTCCAAAGCCATTGAACATTTGAGAAAAACTCTGACCCCTGTACATCTCAGCTAGGACAATAGTCTGGTTGGAGGATAATTATCAGAAAGAAGAAAAAAGGAGGATATTCAGGCGTTGAGCATAGATCCTGTCTACATCTCTTCTAAATCTAGTTTTAAACTTATACTCAAAAATCTTACTTTTTTTTTTCTTAGCCAAATCCACATTCCCCTCAAAACTATTTTGGGTGTCAGGGCTTTCTGACTTCAGCATTCATAACACTGAAAAGTTAAGTTTTGGATACTCTGCTTTGTATGATTTCTTCATTGGACAGCTTTGAACATAACATTTTTATGGTTCTTTTCCATTACAAAAGTAATATATGGTTATTACAAAAATCTAAACATTATGGAAATATCCTAATCATGGAAAAAATAGCCACAACTTGATCATTTTTCTAGATTTTTTTTACTCAACATGAAATTACACTGTATTTGCTCTACTAGCATTTTCACTTACCCATGTACTATATATATATAATGCCCTTACATATAGTTATTTCTTATTTTTAATGGCTATATATTATTCCATTATATGTAAGAAACCATAACTTAATTACTCAATCTTGTCATTACGTATAGTGGAATTCTTTCCAAATCTATGCTAAAATAAATATTTTTAGGGACGCCTGGGTGGCTCAGTCATTAAGTATCTGCCTTCAGCTCAGGTCATGATCCCAGGGTCCTGGGATCGAGCCCCATATCGGGCTCCCTGCTTGGCAGGAAGCCTGCTTCTCCCTCTCCCACTCCCCATGCTTGTGTTCCCTCTCTCGCTGTCTCTCTCTCTGTCAAATAAATAAATAAAATCTTTAAAAAAAATATTTTTATATACTTGTGTAAATATTTTTAGAAAATCAGAAGTGATAATACTTTACCAAAGGACTGACACTTTAAATTTTAATTTATTTAAATTTGTATTACCATTTGACAGGCATCTCCACCAACAGTGTATTATAATGCTGTTTACAGCACCATTACTAGGTGTAGGTTTTGAAAAACTCCAGAACTTTTTACTCCTCCATCCTTCAAATAATTGGAAATGTTTTGCCACAGACAATAGAACAATGGCCTGGCTGAGTACATTGCCTTCTCAACCACTCCTTCTAGAGGTTACTATCTTAGGAATTCAGCAGGATGATATTGGAAATATCCCTGCTGATTTTCAAAATTCTGCCCTCATTATTCAACGAAAATACAACTGGCCCTCCATTTTCAGGCATAAACTTGAGGTGGTTTTTCTGCCTGGGTGATGAGTTTGAGCTCCTTCAGGTCCTACTATTTCATCCGTTGAAGTCAAATATGTTCATTGGTGAGACGGCTGAAAGATAGTTCAAACTCAGTCTCTCTAAAATGAATGTGTGTTTCCCTCAAATTTGTTAATCCTCCAAATCTCCTTCATTTTGGTGAATGGTGCCTTATCACTACCAGCATCTTTTGCTCTAGCCTAAAATAGTTATCTTTAATTCCTCCTTTCCCTCTTCTCCACCATTTAATCAGTCCAGAGCTGACCAATTCTACCCCCAAATAGGTCTCAAGTCTAACTTCTCTCCATCTGCATTAGCCCTTCCCTCAAAACCCTTTGATAGCTTACCATTGTGTTTAGAATCCAATTCATAGACTCAAAATGGCTTCCTTTTCTTTTTTTTTTTTGGTCTTCTACAATTTCCCCACTTGTTCCCTGGCCTTGTTTGTATTTATGAAACACGTCAAGCTTTTTCTCTCCTCAGGGCTTTGACTTGCTGCTCTCTCTACCTGGTTCACAGTTTCCCTGATTTCTGCATGGCTGACTCCACCTCATTATTCAGGTCACTGATCAAATGTCACATCTTTGGAGAGGGTTTCTCTGACCTCTCCATCTAGAAGGGCCCCTCCCCATCCTGCACTTCCCACTAGCTGAGAGTTTTTTGTGCATTTATGTTTAAATTACTTGTCTCCTTCTCTTCCCTGATGCCTGAATGTAAGGTCTAGGGAGGACCTCGTCTTAGTTGCTCACCCGTGTATGTCCTATGCCTGCAATAGCTTCTGGCTCCCAGAAAGCCTTCCCAAAATATTGATTTCAGGAGTGAATTCCTGAGGCCCTCAGGCTTGTGGCCATGGCTTTCATGGAAGACGTGGCTTCCCTACTTCTCTGCTTGAAATACCAATGATACAATGAGACACGGATTGAGTGTGCTCCATCTATCTGAGGGCTGGGGCCTAGATGCCTTTGCTGGGTTTATATAGCAGAGAAAGTAAGTTAGATCCAGGATCTAGAGCTCATACCCACTTACAATAGTCTGATAGTCTAATGGCAGCATTGTGAAGATGAAACTCTTTAGGGTCTCTATTGAAAAATCTGGACTTTCTGTGTCTTTAATGAGTTTAAACTTAACTTGGGTATTTTTGCCTAATTCTTTGGGTAGTTTTCATCGAGGTATAATTTTCATACACAAATTTATATATTATGAAATTTTATAGATCTATACCCAAGGCACCATTCTAGATCAAGATATGGGGAACTTCCACCATTCTAGAAGGTACCCTAACACCCCTCTCTGTCAATATCCATTTACCAGAGGTAACCAATATTCTGGCTTCTATCGTCAAAGATTAAAATGTCCTGTTCTTGAACTTCATATAAATAGAATCATAAGAACCCACTGTTTGTGTCTGACTTCTTTCACTTACCTAATGTCTGTAAGATTCATCCATGTTGCTACCTGCTGCAAGGTACATACTCCTCTTTGTTTGCTAGTGGTAGCCTGGGATTACTTTGGGTTCATTCCAAAGCACACCTTTAACTTTTACAGTTCAAGCTTCTTAAAAATCTGGAGTGGTGATCGGGTAACAGTCTCAGTCTCCACTAAGGGCTTTGAATCCCATTCTTATGGAATGTATAAGGAGAGTGTTGAGCTAGGGAATTATCTTAATCCAACTGAAATAGTTGGTCACAGTATACATTAGATGAGCATCTTGAGTCAAACTTGAACATGCAGTCAACCTGAACAAAATGAGCTCAGTCACAGAGGGCCAGATTTCTTAATTAGTTCTCAGTGGCAAGAACATTTTATGTTTCCAAAAGTCAAGTACGAATTCTACAAGTGACACAATTCAAGAAGACTTCAAAAGGGTGAATTAAACCTGGCCTCCCACTGTCATCTGCTGCATCTGAAGCCATATTCATTTATTTCTCACTGTTAGTGTTCTTAGAAGCACCGATATGCTATAATAAAAAAGCAATGGCTAACTTTATGGTAGTATTATCGAATTAAGTGATACAGGGCCGCCCCCTCTGCTTGACCTTTAGCAGGTTGCTCTCTCCTCTCTTTCTTTACCTTTTTCTCCATTCTCCCTTTTTTTGGTTTCTCTCAAAAGGAAAATAGTAAATTCATGAATCTGTCTTAAGGCATCTTATGCAATAAATCCTTCTACACAAACATATTTTTTTAAAGTAGGAAGAATTTTAAAAGGCAAGAAATAAAATATAAATATATTTTTGTTTTTATTTGTTTGGTTTAGTTTCATTTGATGTAGGGTAAATTATTTGTAGTTTAGAGACTATATTTATAAATGTTAGGAACAGAATGTGGTGATACAATGTGTTGACACTTTTTTTTTTATTACTATTGCTGTTAATAATGAATGCAAACCGCCTCTTCCAAAGCGCAAACACACACCTCCTGAAACTGCTGGGGAGATAGTCATCCACTGATGGTTAATGTTGTAAGGGACTGAATCTTGCCATCTTCCGTTATACCCATGGGGGTCTTCCTTCGTAGATTTCCTTCATCCCAATCTCATTTTGATAAATTGAAAATTGCTATTTGTTGTGGTAGGTTATCATAATAGCAACAGCATCTCCTATGCCTGATAAAAAAAGAATCACAGATAAAGAAAATTTAATGAGCATTAAATATTACTCCCAATTTCACATTTTTCTGAAGATTGGAATATTTTAGTGCTTCATTTTAAGATGATTGGGATTAACCTCAGATTTCAGTCTCATAATTTAATTGAATCATGCAGAGGAATTATATTTCTCTGCATTGAAAATGTCCATTCCTCTAGGACTGATGGGTCAGATGACCCAAAAATTTTGATTTCCTCTTGCCTAAGTATTGAAAAAGGATCAGTCCTGTTTAGAGGGCTTGAAACCAAACATAAAGAAAATTTTTAGGAAGAAACAAAAGTTTCTCTATTTTTCATTAGTATTTACTTGACAATAAACTCAGAAAAGACTTTGGAATTTATTGAAAAATAGTTAAGATTATCTTGAGATATTTTTTCATTGCAAAGCATCTTACTTTAAGAAACCAAAAAGCTCATAAGATTGCTTATGCTTCTTTCTTCAATCTCAGGTGGAAATATGAATGAAAGAGTTGAGCTCGAGGAAGCTCTTCCCAACTTAACAGGTAGCAGAACAAAATAATTATAGGTATCCATGACAAATCCTACTTCGCATCTAGAAAAGAAAGTAGCATGTCAAAATAAAGCTGCATATTTCCCTTCTGGTTTAATCTCAGCTTTCTCTCCTTGCCATCTGTTTGGTAAATGTGACTGTGTTTGATATCCCTCTACCTCCAAGCTTTAAATATGTGCCCGATTTCCTGCTCCCTATAAATGCAATTCTTCCCAGCAGATCATGCCTTCCACCCCATGAGAAACAGATAATTGGGCGCCTGGGTGGCTCAGTTGGTTAAGCAACTGCCTTCGGCTCAGGTCATGATCCTGGAGTCCCTGGATCGAGTCCCGCATCAGGCTCCCTGCTCAGCGGGGAGTCTGCTTCTCCCTCTGATCCTCTTCCCTCTCATGCTCTCTCTCATTCTCTCTCTCAAATAAATAAATAAAATCTTAAAAAAAAAAAAAAAAAGAGAAACAGATAAGCCAGCCAGAAGAAAACTGGTGGGCTACTACTGCCCAAAGCTGAACCACTTGAGCATCAAAAAGAATAACTGCAATTGATTGACACAGTTTAATGCATAAAAATCTATGAACTTATAATGATGCTCTAAAAAAAGCAAACAACAACAGCAAAAGAATCCCCTTATTGCTACTGTTAGAAATGACTTTAACACCGACTCTTTCTTCTGAATTGTAACAATTTAAGAGAAAGATTCAAGCATTTACCTTCCCTTTCCAGTAGACCCTGTCTTTCAGGGTAACCACACAGCTACAGCTAGGGAGGGAAGGCTCTTCCTTACAAAACAATGCAAGCTAACAAACTTGGAAGAAATGATATAAAACATGTCAACGATAAGAAAAGCAGAATATTAACGATTTTAAAATCTAGAACACATTAGATTACGGATATATGGGTGTTCATTATATAGTTCTCTCATATTTTCCATTATGAAAACTTTCAAAATTAAAAAAAAAACAACCAATAGTTGCTGTTATGCCAACAAGCAGAAAATAAAATGATAAACATCATAATTTGGGTTAAAGAGACATCATTTTATAAAACATCCTCTTGATATTCAGAAACCACAATTAAAATTACCAGCCCCACTTAAAAGAGTTTCTTCAGGGGAAGAAGGAGGGTTAAAGGCTTAGGTAAAACCAGTTTTCCCCCTAATCCAGTAAATCAAGGAAATCTCTATTCCCAAACGCAATCACGTCAAAACAATGTTGCAGCAGGGAAGGACGAATGTGTCTCTACAGGTATTTCTCCACAGGGTAGCAAATTTGACAGAACCCACAATAATAAAAGCTCTCTCAATGATGTCTTACACTTATATCCATCTCTTATGACGATAAGACCAAACCAAGGGCTTGCATTCTTTCCCCTCTGTTTGGGCTGTATCTGTAGCCGAAATGACAGGCACAGCCAGACGTCTAGTGCCTTGCAAAGTGATTGCTGGAAGGTAGCTCTACATACAGCATGGCTAACTTCTCAATTTTAAACTTCAGCAGTTTCCTCTAAGAAAACAGAAAAAGTAATGTCCTTCTCTAATAAGTAGAGGGAATGAGGGCAAGAGGAAATATATTTAGTGTATTATATATATGTATATTACATATTCAATTTTTTAAAGACTATGGCAAGTGAAAAAGATTATAACTCATTCTTAAAAAATACAACTTAATTCTTTTTTAATTTTATTTTATTATGTTATGTTAATCACCATACATTGCATCATTAGTTTTTGATGTAGTGTTCCATGATTCATTGTTTGCATATAACACCCAGGGCTCCATTCAATATGTGCCCTCCCATCACCAGGCTAACCCATCCTCCCACCCCCCTCACCTCTAGAACCCTCAGTTTGTTTCTCAGAGTCCATAGTCTCTCATGGGTCATCTCCCCTTCTGATTTCCCCCCCTTCATTTTTCCCTTCCTGCTATCTTCTTTTTTTTTTTTTCTTTTTTTAACATATAATGTATTATTTGTTTCAGAGGTACAGATCTGTGATTCATCAGTCTTGCACAGTTCACTGCGTGGACCATAGCACATACCCTCCCCAATGTCTATCAACCAGCCACCCCATCTGTCCCACCCCCCACCACTCCAGCAACCCTCACTTTGTTTCCTGAGATTAAGAATTTCTCATATCAATGAGATCATATGATACATGTCTTTCTCTGATTGACTTATTTCGCTTAGCATAATACCCTCTAGTTCCATCCACATCGTTGCAAATGGCAAGATTTCTTTCTTTTTTTTTGATGGCTGCATAATATTCCATTGTATATATATACCACAGCTTCTTTATCCATTCATCTGTTGATGGACATCTAGGCTTTTTCCATAGTTTGGCTATTGTGGACATTGCTGCTATAAACATTGGAGTGCACATACCCCTTCGGATTACTACATTTGTATCTTTGGGGTAAATACCCAGTAGGCAATTGTGGGGTCATAGGGTAGCTCTATTTTCAACTTTTTGAGGAACCTCCATACTGTTTTCCAGAGTGGCTGTACCAGCTTGCATTCCCACCAACAGTGTAAGAGGGTTCCCCTTTATCCACATCCTCACCAACATCTGTCATTTCCTGACTTGTTAATTTTAGCCATTCTGACTGGTGTGAGGTGGTATCTCTTTGAGGTTTTGATTTGGATTTCCCTGATTCTGAGTGATGTTGAGGACTTTGTCATGTGTCTGTTGGCCATTTCGATGTCTTCTTTGGAAAAATGTCTGTTCATGTCTTCTGCCCATTTCTTGATTGGATTAGTTGTTCTTTGGGTGTTGAGTTTGGTAAGTTCTTTATAGATTTTGGATACTAGCCCTTTATCTGATATGTCATTTGCAAATATCTTCTCACATCCTGTCGGTTGTCTTTTGGTTTTGTTGACTGTTTCCTTTGCTGTGCAAAAGCTTTTTATCTTGATGAAGTCCCAATAATTCATTTTTGCCCTTGCTTCCCTTGCCTTTGGCAATGTTTCTAAGAAGTTCCTGCAGCTGAGGTCGAAGAGATTGCTGCCTGTGTTCTCCTCTAAGATTTTGATGGACTCCTGTCTCACATTTAGGTCTTTCATCCATTTTGAGTCTATTTTTGTGTGTGGTATAAGGAAATGGTCCAGTTTCATTCTTTTGCATGTGCCTGTCCAATTTTCCCAACACCATTTGTTGAAGAGACTGTCTTTTTTCCACTGGACATTCTTTCCTTCTTTGTTGAAGATTAGTTGACCACAGAGTTGAGGGTCCATTTCTGGGTTGAGGGTCCATTTCTGGGCTCTCTATTCTGTTCCATTGATCTATGCATCTGTTTTTGTGCCAGTACCATACTGTCTTGATGATGACAGCTTTGTAATAGAGCTTGAAGTCTGGAATTGTGATGCCACCAGCTTTGCTTTTCTTTTTCAACATTCCTCTGGCTATTCGGGATCTTTTCTGGTTCCATACAAATTTTAGGATTATTTGTTCCATTTCTTTGAAAAAAATTGATGGTATTTTGATAGGGATTGCATTGCTCTAGATAGCATTGACATCTTCACAGTATTTGTTTTTCTTATCCATGAGCATGGGAAGTTTTTTCCATTTCTTTGTGTCTTCCTCCATTTCTTTCATGAGTATTTTATAGTTTTCTGAGTACAGATTCTTTGCCACTTTGGTTAGATTTATTCCTAGGTATCTTATGGTTTTGGGTGCAATTGTAAATGGGATCAACTCCTTAATTTCTCTTTCTTCTGTCTTGTTGTTGGTGTATAGAAATGCAACTGATTTCTGTGCATTGATTTTATATCCCGCCACTTTACTGAATTCCTGTAGGAGTTCTAGCAGTTTGGGGGTGGAGTCTTTTGGGTTTTCCACATAAAGTATCATATCATCTGCAAAGAGTGAGAGTTTGACTTCTTCTTAGCTGATTCAGATGCCTTTTCTTTCTTTTTGTTGTCTGATTGCGGTGGCTAGTACTTCTAGCACTATGTTGAATAGCAGTGGTGATAGTGGACATCCCTGCTGTGTTCCTGACCTTAGGGGAAAAGCTCTCAGTTTTTCCCCATTGAGAATGATATTCGCTGTGGGTTTTTCATAGATGGCTTTTATGATATTGAGGTATGTACCCTCTATCCCTACACTCTGAAGAGATTTAATCAAGAAAGGATGCTGTACTTTGTCAAATGCTTTTTCTGCATCTATTGAGAAGATCATATGGTTCTTTTTCTTTCTTTTATTAATGTATTGTATCACGTTGATTGATTTATGGATGTTGAACCAACGTTGCAGCCCAGGAATAAATCCCACTTGGTCGTGGTGAGTAATCCTTTTAATGTACTGTTGGATCCTATTGGCTAGTATTTTGGTGAGAATTTTTGCATCCATGTTCATCAGAGATATTGGTCTGTAATTCTCCTTTTTGATGGGGTCTTTGATTTTGGGATGAAGGTAATGCTGGCCTCATAAAATGAGTTTGGAAGTTTTCCTTCATTTCTATTTTTTGGAACAGTTTCAGAAGAATAGGTGTTAATTATTCTTTAAATGTTTGGTAGAATTCTCCTGGAAGCCATCTGGCCCTGGGCTCTTGTTTGTTGGGAGATTTTTGATGACTGCTTCAATTTCCTTACTGGTTATGGGTCTGTTCAGGTTTTGTATTTCTTCCAGGTTCAGTTTTGGTAGTTTATACATCTCTAGGAATGCATCCATTTCTTCCAAATTATCTAATTTGCTGGCATATAGTTGCTCATAATATGTTCTTGTAATTGTTTGTATTTCTTTGGTGTTGGTTGTGATTTCTCCTCTTTCATTCATGATTTTATTTATTTGGGTCCTTTCTCTTTTCTTTTGGATAAGTCTAGCCAGGGGTTTATCAATCTTCTTAATTCTTTCAAAGAACCAGCTCCTAGTTTCGTTGATCTGTTCTACTGTTCTTCTGGTTTCTATTTCATTGATTTCTGCTCTGATCTTTATTATTTCTCTTCTCCTGCTGGGTTTAGGCTTTATTTGCTGTTATTTCTCCAGCTCCTTTAGGTGTAGGGTTAGGTTGTGTATTTGAGACCTTTCTTGTTTCTTGAGAAAGGCTTGTATTGCTATAAACTTTCCTCTTAGGACCACCTTTGCTGCATCCTTAAGATTTTGAACAGTTGTGTTTTCATTTTCATTTGTTTCCATGAATTTTTAAAATTCTTCTTTAATTTCCTGGTTCACCCATTCATTTGTTAGTAGGATGCTCTTTAGCCTCCATGTATTTGAGTTCTTTCTGACTTTCCTCTTGTGATTGAGTTCTAGTTTCAAAGCACTGTGGTCCGAAAATATGCAGGGAATGATCCCAGTCTTTTGGTACCAGTTGAGACCTGATTTGTGACCCAGGATGTGATCTATTCTGGAGAATGTTCCATGAGCACTAGAGAAGAATGTGTATTCTGTTGCTTTGGGATGGAATGTTCTGAATATATCTGTGAAGTCCATTTTTTTCCAGTGTGTCATTTAAAGCCTTTATTTCCTTGTTGATCTTTTGCTTAGATGACCTGTCCATTTCAGTGAGGGGAGTGTTAAAGTCCCCTACTATTATTGTATAGTTGTCGATATGTTTCTTTGATTTTGTTATTAATTGGCTTATATAATTGGCTGCTCCCATGTTAGGGGCATAGATATTTACAATTGTTAGATCTTCTTGTTGGACAGACCCTTTAAGTATGATATAGTGTCCTTCCTCATCTCTTATTATAGTCTTTGGTTTAAAATCTAGTATTGTCTGATATAAGGATTGCCACCCCAGCTTTCTTTTGGTGTCCATTAGCATGGTAAATGGTTTTCTACCCCCTCACTTTCAATCTGGAGGTGTCTTTGGGTCTAAAATGAGTCTCTTGCAGACAGCATATCGATGGGTCTTATTTTTTTATCCAATCTGATACCCTGTGTCTTTTGATTGGGGCATTTAGCCCATTTACATTCAGGGTAACTATTGAAAGATAGGAATTTAGTGCCATTGTATTGCCTGTAAGGTGACTGTTACTGTATATTGTCTCTGTTCCTTTCTGGTCTATGTTACTTTTAGGCTCTCTTTGTTTAGAGGACCCCTTTCAATATTTCTTGTAGGGCTGGTTTGGAGTTTGCAAATTCTCTTAGTTTTTGTTTGTCCTGGAAGCTTTTTATATCTCCTTCTATTTTCAATGACAGCCTAGCTGGATATAGTATTCTTGGCTGCATCTTTTTCTCGTTTAGTGCTCTGATTATATCATGCCAGTCCTTTCTGGCCTGCCAGCTCTCTGTGGATAGGTCTGCTGCCAATCTAATGTTTCTACCATTGTAGGTTATAGACCTCTTGTCCCGACCTGCTTTCAGGATTTTCTTTTTGTCTCTGAGACTTGTAAGTTTTACTATTAGATGTTGGAGTGTTGACCTATTTTTATTGATTTTGAGAGGGGTTCTCTGTGCCTCTTGGATTTTGATGCCTGTTTTCTTCCCCAAATTAGGGAAGTTCTCTGCTATAATTTGCTCCAATATACCCTCTGCCCCCTCTTTCTTTCCTCTTCTTCTGGGATCCCAATTATTCTAATATTGTTTCATCTTATTGTATCACTTATCTCTCGAATTCTGCCCTCGTGATCCAGTAGTTGTTTATCTCTCTTTTTCTCAGCTTCTTTATTCTCCATCATTTGGTCTTCTATATCAGTAATTCTCTCTTCTGCCTCATTTATCCTAGCAGTTAGAGCCTCCATTTTTTTTATTGCACCTCATTAATACCCTTTTTTATTTTGACTTGGTCAAATTTTAGTTCTTTTATTTCCCCGGAAAGGGTTTCTCTAGTATCTTCCATGCTTTTTTCAAGCCCAGCTAGTATCTTTATAATCGTCATTCTGAACTCTAGTTCCTACATCTTACTAATATCTGTATTGATTAGGTTCCTGGCAGTTGGTACTGCCTCTTGTTCTTTTTTTTGAGGTGAGGTTTTTTGTCTTGTCATTTTGTCCAGAGGAGAATAGATGAATGAGAGAACAAAATACTAACAGGGTAACAATGACCCCAGAAAAATATACACTAAACAAATCAGAAGAGACCCGAAACTGGGGCGGAAAGAAAGGGAAAGAAAGAAAAAAGAAAAAAAAGAAAAAAAAAAGAATATGATCAAGTATGATCAGGCTGGTGAATAGATCAGTGCCACACACTAGATTTGGGCTTATTTTGGTCTATTAGAAGAAACTGCCTCTCAAAATTTTAAAGAAAGTAAAACATATATATACACAAATAAGGGTAAATATGATGAAGGGATGGAATATGAGTGTAAAGATGAAAATTATAAAAGATTTTATAAACGGATTTGATAAGAACTTGGTTGAAAAAAGAAAGAAGAGAAATTTAAAAAAAAAAGGGAGAGAATATGATCAGGCAGGAGACTAGAACAAAGCCATACACTAGAGATTTAGGGTATATTGTGGTCTGTTAGAAGAAACTATATCCCAAAATTTTTTTTTTTAAAGATTTTATTTATTTATTTGAGAGAGAGAGAATGAGAGAGAGCATGAGAGGGAGGAGGGTCAGAGGGAGAAGCAGACTCCCTGCTGAGCAGGGAGCCCGATGCGGGACTTGATCCTGGGACTCCAGGATCATGACCTGAGCCGAAGGCAGTCGCTTAACCAACTGAGCCACCCAGGCGCCCCTATATCCCAAAATTTTAAAGACAGAACAACTTATATATAAGGTTAACTACAATGAAGGGATAGAATATGACTCTAAAAATGAAAAATAAAAAAGGTTTTAAAAAAAGGGATTGATAAGATGTTAGTTGAAAAAGGGAAAAAGAAAAATTCAAAAAAATAGAGAAAGAAAAAAGAGAAAATTAAAAAATTAACTTTGAAAGACTAAATAATCATGGGGAAAAAAGCCATGAATTCTATGTGTATATTTCCCTAGTGCTGGAGTTCTGCCGAACTTGGTCTTGGCTCGCTGTCCTTGCTGATCTTCTGGGGGAAGGGCCTGTTGCCGCGGTTCCCAAATGTCTTTGCCGGAGGTGGAACTGCCCCGCCCTTGCCGGTTGAGCTAAGTAATCTGCTCGGGTTTGAACTTGGGAGCTTTTGTTCCCTGCAAGCTTTCTGTACAGCTTTGGAGGATGAGAGTGAAAATGGCGGCCTCCCAATCTCCACCTTGGAGGAGCCAAGAACTCAGGGCTCTGCTCCTCAGTGAACCCCCAGAGAAAAGCAGTCAGTCACTCCCGTCTGCCCGGTCTCCAGCCACACTCTGTGCTCACCCAGCTTGTGATTGAGCGTTTCTATCTCTGGCACATGACCCCGTGTGGAGTCTCCAAACCCAGCAGATCCCCAAGGTGTGCTCCCGTGCCGCTCCTCCTGGGGGAGGAAGGGGAGTCTCCCTGGATCTGCTGCTTGTTGGGTCCCTGCTGGAGGAGCAGTGGCCTGACTGTTCCTCGGATCATGGTTTATGGCAACCTCGAGCTGCGAGCCCGCTCCTCAGCTCTGTCTTTGCAGCCGGCTTCCCCGCTCTGATACCTGGGAGCTCTGGTGCACTCAGGCACCCCTGGTCTTTCTGTGGCTCTGAGGGTCCACAGAACCCTCACTCTCCCAGCGAGTGTTCCACCCTCCGCTTAGCCACTGGAGCGACGTCCCTCAGCGGAGCCGACTTCTACAAGTTCCGATTTTGTGCTCAGCTGCTCTATCACTTGCCAGTAGTGGCTGACGGAGGCCCCCTCCCCAGCCATCTATCCTCCTGAATATTGCCTTGGATTCACTTCTCCATGTGTCCTACCTTCCAGAAAGTGGTTGCTTTTCTGTTCAGAGAGTTGCTGCTCTTCTTTTCTTCCATCTTCTGTTGAGTTCGTAGGTGTTCAGAATGGTTTGATCCCTATTTAGGTGAATTCCTGGGACCAGATGAAATTTAGGTCTCCTACTCCTCTGCCATCCTGCTCCTCCTCCCAACTTAATTCTTATATAAGTAACATTCTTTAGTTAGTCCAAGTTTTATGCAGAATCCTAGATTAAGTACACTAATGGGAATTTAGTTACAAAGGGAAGAATGGAGATATAATCTTTGATGAAAAATTTAATCAACTTTGTGATTATGTTAAAAATGTTTTGATCATGTTTCAGAGCTATTGTATTAGTAGTTTTTGAATTCTCTAACCTCTTTATATCTTCATAAATGCAACAGTTTATCTTTGTGTTCTTCCACAAATATTCTACTTCCTCTGTATTATTTAATAAATAATCTGGGTCTTTTCCATTGGTAGATTATATTTTTTTTTAATCATATATTATATGCACACCAGTGACTGTTGCTTTACTATTTCCTCCCATTGATCCATCTTATCGCAGGGTTTTAATTATCTAAGCTTTATAACATTTTAATGTCTAGTAACACAAGTAATCTCCTTTTTGTTTATTTATCCAGATGAAATTTTAAGTCATTTTGATGATTTCTCTCAAAATTATGTTGGATTCTTAAAATTTGGTTTGCATTAAATCTATTCATTGATTTGGGGACTGATAGATATAAAAGATGTATAACATTTTTTTTACGTATAAATGTATGTGTTTATCTGTAAGTATTTACATGTATTTATCTAGATGTATGTGTATTTATATACATTTGTTTGAAAACATGTAGACATGTATTTAGATATTTATATGCTCATGTGACATTTGTCAAGGCTAACATCCCATCTCAATGTCTTCATTAGGGAAAATGAAGGTGGGAAAAAATACAAAATATCCTTCTGCTTACACCATACACATTTAGCTATTTGTTTAATTAGGAGTTTGTACTTTAATTGAATCAACTGGTGATTATTAGCAAATGAAATTTATACTTGGATTTCAAAGGCATATTTAAATGTCACTAATCTTGCAGTTTCAGTAGCCCAGAGGTTTAAAGCCTTTGGATTTAAGGAAACAGGACTCTAATGCTCTTCCTCAGACATGTAAACTAGTTACACGACTTGCCCATGATAGGTAAACTTAAAGTAGCACCTCTAAGCCCCAGTTGCCTAACCAGAAAATGGGGATAGTAAGACTGCCCATGTCCTAGAGTACTTGCGAGGCTGAAATGGGATGATGTGTGTAAAATAACCATCCTGGGGCCTGGTTCACAGTAAGCGCCCCCAAGACGTCAGCTGTGATTCCAGCCTGGGCTAAGCAACCACCAGAACTTCAATGTAAGCCACCGACCTTCTCCTAAATAATACCCTTCAGTGAAATACTACTAGAAGAAAACAGCTTGAATTTGTTTAACTTCTTTCCTACTTTGAATATTCATTGGAAACACCTGTCATATTCTCCATGTTCTCTTTGGGCTTCATCTGTGGCCTCCACCTGAATCTGCCTGCACCCCCTGACTTTTTTCTCAGACTCAGGCTCTTGTTCTCTTCTGGTCTTGTAGTTGTCTTTCACCCCATCTGAGGTTGCCTACCTGGGTGGCAAGTGCGAAACTGCTTGAAGCATTCTGGCTTCTCTTCACTTACGCCATCTTTTGTTTTCATTTTATAAACTCTGATAGCATGACTTCACTGGAAACTGTGCCTTTAGTGTCTACTGAATGTTGTAACCTCATTTTAAATGCTTATTAGACAGCTATAGACTAAATAGGCTAATGACTAGAGGGAAAGTAATTTATTTATTTATTTATTTTTTTAATTGAGAGAATATCATGTACCAAGCACGTGATTCAGGAAATCACAGATTTATGAAGCAGGGTTCTACTTATGTATCTACTTGGAAAATAACGTGTAAACTATTGGTAATCCCATGTCTTTATCACAATTATTATGAATGGAACATACTGACTGAGCTTGAGTCCTTGCGTATTTATGTAATATCTACTTAATTTTAAGAAATTAAAACACATTATTCTTTTCAGCTGACATTAGAGAACTTTAGTTCGGACAATGATTTAAGCATACGCTGTCAATATTAAGAGGATTCTCATTAGTGAATGCATAAAAACAAAATAGTGCAGAGAGATTTTCCCTGATTACATGGTTGTTTGTTTTCTTTACTACTAAATACAAACTGTTTTCTTTTCAAACACATCACAAGATTTCATTTAGGATGTTAGAGTCAATAAAGTTTTAATTCGACTATTTTTAAATAGAATGTATTCCTGATTGCAAAATTTAAAAAAAACCCTAAAAATTAGTTTAATTTCTTAATTTACATTTGAGTTTTCAGTTCTTTAAATCAAATTGGTCAAAACTGCACCATTTTCTATAAACTGGCAGAAACATTTAAGTGCCATAAAACTCAGAATTCTTGACCACTTTTTACTGAGCAATGCTCCTTAAGTGATGACATCCATTGTCAAAGGCATCTTCCAAAAAATACAGCAATTTTTGAAAGAGAAACGAGATTGTCTTTTTAAGTAATATAACCCCTGTGCAATTTTCTGTTTTTTGACCCTTTTTATTTCCTGAGGGTTTTAAGTAAAGACCTCCAATTTAAAACCTATTATTCTGTAGGAGCTGCTTTCCCCCTCCCCCAGTGGTAACCTTGCTGTAATCTCTGCCCAGTTATTTTCTGACTTCTTCGCTTTGCTTAGCACTGAGCTGTACTTAGGATATAACCAGAATATGTGTGTGTGTGTGACATACATACAATTATTAGAGCAGGCAAGTAATTTAAAATATATTAAATATCAACCTATTTTTGCTTTTATACTGTCACATTTCAAAGGATTTTTTTTCTTACTGTTTTTTAGCTATATGGATTTTCATGAAGCTAAATTTAAATGATGAGTTTGTCTCAGAAATAATTATCAATTGTTATTTTGTAGCCTCAAGAGCATGGCCTTCTATTAATAGTGTGAAAAGATCGTAACAATGGAGAGGCGATTGGTTTCTTGGTCTTGGAGAACATGTTCAGTTTTACTCCAATAGATAACATGCAGTCCAGAAGGTAAATTCTGATCACATCCCATTCTGGTCATCTTTGTCTGGTTGAGAAGGCTTATTGGAAGAGACGAACTCTCAGTGTTTTAAAGCAGTGATCTTCAAACCAGGGTGTGCAAAAACTTTCTAAGGGGAACAGGGTTATACATGATTTTAAGGGAATCAGCTTTCAGTTTGTACGATTCCATTGGCTCTCTTTCCCCAAACTTCCTAAGAAATTCCCAATGGCCTGGTTTGCCCCTGCCCGTGTCCCTCCTTCCCTTTTCATACTTCCTAAAAGAAAAGCTTATCACCTCTCTGGAATTTTACAATGGTGCTCTGCTACCCTAACCCTAACCCCCCTGATACCAAACAAGGGCCACCTGGACAGTTTCTGTAACCAAGGCCTCATAAACAACCCACGTTAATTTTTAAATTAAATTTTAATTCCAGTATAGTTAGCATATAGTGTTCTGTTAGTTTCAAGAGCACCAAATAGTGATTCAACACTTCTGCACATCACCTGGTGCTCATCACAAGTGCCCTCCTTAATCCCCATCACCTATTTCACCCATCCCCACATACCTCCCTCTGGTAACCTTCAGTGTGTCCTCTACAGTTTCTTGGTTTGTCTCTCTCTCTCTCTCTTTTTTTTTTCTTTTGCTCATTTGTTTTGTTTCTTAAATTCCACACATGAGTGAAATCATATGGTATTTGTCTTTCTCTGACTTACTTCACTTAGCATTATACTCTCTAGCTCCATCCATGTCGTTGTGGCAACACACATCAATTTCTTAAGAGATGATTTACAATAAAATTTTACTTCTTAGGTTTACTCTTTATTAACATTTATAGTATATTTTTGAGGTTTTGGTAAATTGTTTACTAATAACAAAAGTAAGAGCAACTAAACCCAGAAGAAATATTTTAACTATGTGCATCACATGCATTAAGATATTATTTTAACCCAAGCACTGTGACCACAGGACATTTTTAAAAACTAAATTATGTATATATAATTATATATATAAATATATAATTGCAGAGGATCATGATAGGACAATCAATAAGAGATTTTCAAGCATAAAAAATATTACTTTAGGATAACATCCCCCAGGGGAAGTGCAGTGAAAATACTTTCCACTAAAAATATTTTGGGGAAAAAGATATCAGATAAAATTTCCAACTGTTTATTTTTTAATGGATAGTTATGGGTCTCTAATTGTTATGATATTTGTATCTCATCAAAAACATCTAAAAGAGTGATGGAATATTTTATTTTTAAAATATCAATATTTATAACATGCCAGAATCGACATCTTTTGCAATTAATTAATCATATGAAAAAATATTATATGTCAAAAATGTTCTGGAGCATGCATAGTTAAACTTCATTTGGCAATACTAGAATAAAATGTTTGAAAACCTGTGTCCTAAAAAATAGTTTCTGCCTGGTAGTGAACTCATGTCTTCTAACAGCAAAAAAATATCTGGCTCAGTAATATATTGCAGTAATCTCATGGTAAAAGTTCTTATCACGGAATGTTTCAGGGGTCCACCACTGATCTAAGACTGTATGAAAGGATTTGGGAGGATAATTCATCAATGGGTTTGCAGGATATGGATTACTTTTCTACTTTTAGTAACTTCAGCAGGATGTAATAAACTGCTTTCTTTCTAAATACAGATTTATCCTGCTGGTTCTTGCTAGTTATGGGTTGCTAGTTGCTAGTTTCCTGTTGCCACTTTTAGTTTTAGAGTGACAGCCTCGCTCAATTTATCCATCACAACAATACCAGTTTTGGGGGTCAAATGAGCAGGCACTGTGGACAAGCCTGAAAGCAGGGTGTTACTGGAGTCAGGTTGTGAACTAGAAGACGTAACTTTCCAAATCTCCCTACTGAAAACTAAAAGTCCTCATCAACCTGCTGCTCGACATCCTATCATGTCCATTTGTAGAAATAAATCAAAGACCATGGATGCTTGCGAGAAGAAAATCAACACTAAATGACATTTCTAAAAAATAATTGGTATATATGTATATATGTACACTTCCTTCTTAGCCATCTTGGACAATAGGTGTAATTCTAATGCTTCAGAAGAAGAATTAAAATTCATACCTTTATGCAAAATGTTACAAGATAAATGGGTGTTCCTTTAAGATTAACAACACTCTTTAAAGTTCAAGGGGAAAAAAAAAATCTGCCTCAACATGAATGGTAGAAATTCAGTTGCCTGAGTTAACACTCCCCATAAAATGGAACACCCAGAAAAGAAGAAAAGAGAAGTTTCTGGGGCTTGGAACAATATGATGGACTTTGCTGAGACTTGATCTGGCTACAAATGAAAACATTTAGGATTTTGTTTGGGAATGTGTGTGTGAGAAAAGGTTGAAAATTGAATGTTGTTAAATATTTCAAAAGAAATGAGCTCTTATTGTAGAAAGAATACAAGAAGTTGATTATGTCACAAGAAATGATGTTAGCTGCAGGATGGAGAACAGACCAGAAGAGGCCACAGAAGAAACAGGAAGGCCTTCGTGGAGGGGTGACCATAGGTTGGTTTAGGGTGCTGGCGGTGGAGAAGGAGAGGAATAGAAAGATTGCAAAGCTATTTGGGAGCTAAAATTGAAGGAAATTGATGATGAACAGTGAGTGAAAGGGGCGTGAGAAGAAAGGACACGTCCAAAGTTACTCTTAGAGTTTGGGCTTGAGAATCTCTTTAAAGGTTCCTTTAAAAACTGTTTTCCTGGGGCGGCTGGTGGCTCAAGTCAGTTAAGCACCCAACTCTTGATTTTGGCTCAGGTCATGATCTCAGGGTCCTGAGATCAAGCCCCATGCTCAGCGGAGAGTCTGCCTGAGATTCTCTCTCCTTCTTTCTCTGCTTCTCCACTGTGCACGTACACACTCTCTCTCTAAAAAAAAAAAAAAAAAAAAAAGTGTAAGAAAAGGAAAAAATTGTTTTCCCTTATAGGTAGCCCAAACATTCCTGTAAACATGGTTAAATCGGTAGGTGCATCAGTAGGTAAAGTAAAGTTTTGAGTAAAGATAACTTCAGAGGGTGTACATCTGAATGTTTGCAAATGTTGCCACATTCTCTCATAGGTGGTTTTACAGTGTAGAGTTCTAGAGGCAACTTCATAATGAAGTAGAAAGGGGAGGGAATTGTGAAGTTAACAAACGTGAGTTGCAGTGTAGTTTCTGTCCCAGACCACATTTAAATGAAGCCCTACAGCGATATATTTGCCTGTAGGGCTATATATGGACACCTGTAATGTCTGTAACTGTGTGGAAAAGTTCTTTAAGGAGACTTCTTTAAGAACTTTTAACACTTGCGAAGAGTTCTTAAAGGTGTTATGAGTGATCATACTGGGGAGGAGAGAGGAATAGGGTTTGGTGAACGGAACTTACTTTTTATCCTTTGTGCCTCTATATTGTTTGAATTTTTAATAATGTAAACATATACATCTGTAGTTAAGAAAGTAGGAAGATGGATAAGAAGGTGGATGTTAGCTGCACATATCGTGGTCATCATTCCCAATCTATGTAAATCCAGCTGTGATGCTGTATGCCTTAAAGTTGTACCAGAGTTGTATGTCAATTTTTCTCAATGAAACTGGAAAAAAGAATAGGGTTGTAAAGTTGCCTTATTCTTTTTTGTGAAAGACATTATGCTAAATGTCTTGGATAACCAGTAGAGGTAAGTACCCATGCCCGCTGATAAGGTCAGAGCAGGTGTGCAAACAATCATATCATTCCTTCTTCCCAGCAACCTGGGGTGGTGGGAAAAGGTCTGTAGTCAGGCAGCAGATGTGGACGCTTGATCTCGTAGGATTTGGGCCAGTTTATCTCCCAGGTCCTCACTTTCTTGTCTGTAACATTAGGAGGTTAGACAAAATCAGAATGGTGAGCAATTGGCATGTGGTCCCTATTCTCCAAACTCACTTTTTATAGGTATTTTTTAACTCCGCCAGGTTTCTTTCTGCTAAGACCAGATCTACTGCTGATCAGAGCTGACACCCAAGTAAAAAGGTATTTGTCATCACAGATGACCTGCAAAGGCATTGTAGATTGTTTGAAAGAGCCTTGGTGACTCATTGGAACCATGAGCCTTGGAGACAGACAGACTTGAACTAAATCCCAGCACTGCCACTAACTAAACTGTGTAACCTTAGGCAAATGAGTTGATATCTCTATTCCTTCATCTGTACAATGGGGACAATAACTCCTATACCCTGCCCTATGCTGGCCCATAGTCAGCATGCAGTCAATCTTGGCTATTGTTCCCTCTGAAATTTTACACCTCCAATGTTGTATGACTTTAATCTGAGATTAAATGATGAGAAGCCTTACTCTAATTGGCATATCATTCTTTTTTCAATTTTTTTCTTGTTGTTTGCCTTGCTAGGAGCTGCCTTCCCTCAGCTCCTCAAACCGAAGATGCTTACGTGGGCCCAAATCTGCTTCTCCATGCTGCTTAGTTCAGCAAAGATGGACTGTTCTGAGCAAAGCATGAGTCTCAGTGCGGTCTGCGAGCCTGTGTCCAGGCCTCCCTGATACCTCCTCTGTGCGCTCAGATTCGGAGGTGGGATTCTTGATATCCAAGGTGGGGATCGTGGTGGAGTGGTTTGGGCTTCAAGAGCAATTTACTCCTCTGTTGATCTTCAGCCCTGACCAGGAGTGGTCTTTCGCATGAATTGAGAAGCTGGTTAAGTGGCTGAGTCTCTGCTCCCATTCCCCACTCCGGTAACCCTGTGAGCAGGACGAGGTGGTTTGTATGATGTAATCTGATTTGTTAGAGTGTGAGTGGTTTATAACCATCATTTGCGAGTAAATTACTTAGCCGTATTCTTCTTTATGACTGGCTGAAGAAACTTACTTGATGGTATAATATAATTTATTCCTGCGAATAAGTGAGTGACCTTCACATCTCAGTCTGTCTCCTTCCTGTGACTTATGGGTCTTTTTTCACTCAGGGAAATGGTCTGTGTTTTACCACTGCCCACCATTCTCCACATTCTGTTCCACTAATTGTGTACATAAATAAGCTAGGCTCCGAAGATGCTGATGAAAATTATATTAACATACTAAATATCCAAATAATGATGCTTGGTGTGTAACAAAACATCTTTCGTCTAAAGGTCTGCAAGCAACATTCAAACTTTTTTTTTTTTTTTCTGTATTCATCATCCTCTTGCATAGATTGAATCAAGTGATACTAGTCTGATCTTACAGATGGGAAAACTAACGCTCAAAAAAAAAAAAGAAAGAAAGAAAGGAAAAGAAAAAGGAAAAAGAAATGAGAGGTGACTAGTGATGCAGGGGCGGGTCACAGAACATGGAGCAGGAAAAGAATCAGCTAGAGAGATCTGTGCAATATTTGGCATACTGGATTTAATTGTGCGTGCAAGTTTGTGTATTGTTCTGCTTAATGCACAGTAAGCATTGCTGTTTGCTGAGTTTCAAACATGCTCCAGGCACTGTTCTAAGCATGTGACATAAACTTTATCACTTAGTCCTGGTGACAATCCTTTAATGTGGGCACTATTATGAATGCCTTCATTTTACAAGTGAGAACAGAATAAGTTGCCCAGGGTCACCCAGGGCAGATACAAAGTGTAGAATCAGTGTATGCACTGTATTTCTTGGCTTCTTACTGCAGGAAGCTTAAAGAAATTTTAAAGAAAACATTCACTCAGTTTAGTATTTGTCAAGATGTGATCATTGTACCATTCTATATCTTTAATCCTCAATAAAAAATGGTAAATGGCAAATTCCTAGGCTTTTTTTTTTTTTAGGGGGATTGCATAGTAATTTGCTATTTTGGCATGTTCCCAGGTGATCCCCCCACACACTGAATTTTGAGAACCTCTGATTTGTTTTTCAACTGTTCTGTGCACAGAGAAGTTAGCTGATGCCACAGCATAGTGGGAGGGCGAGTGGGATGGGATGGGGAGAAAGCTCAGCACCTGGCAGGTGAGCTGAACCTGCCTACTTCAAATCTCAGTCCCCTGCTTTTCTCTTTTATACTTCAGAGATTTTCGATAAGATTTTATATAAAGGGTCATGCAGATTAAAAAAAAAAAAAGACTGGAAAACTCAGCCTAGTTCAAGCCCTCCTCACACCTTGCTCCCATTTCACAGATGCAGAACCTAAGTCTCAGGTATTGGGAAGGGTTTTTCAAGGTAATCCTGTTTAGTGGGAGTGGTGGGACCTGAACCCTTGGCTTGTTAAACTTTGGGCTATTTCTCTGTCACCACCCTCTAGGCGCTTAGTTAGTCCTAATTGCTAACGCTCAGTAGAGCATCTCTTAAAAATCAAGATGAGGAATGTGTACAGGTATATTCAGTAAATTTCCTAGAAAGACCTAAGGCAACCAGGAGACGAAGTGTTGCAGGTGGTCAATGCATATATGGCGAGCAGGGGGCAGGGTGCCGTTTGCTTGGGAAACCACAAATGTTCTTCTGGAGCCCCGAAGGGATTTGTACACCAAGGGAATTGTTCTGTGATTTCTGGATTTTACAGAAGAAAAAAGAATGTGGGACAAGAAGGAAAAAATGTCAGACTAAAATGAATTTTGAAGATGTAAATATGGATCAAAACTAGAGCTGTAGAGTTTACAAATGGAAGTGTGAGAAAGAAAAAGAAAATGCGGGCACCATTTTAAATATCAGGTTAGGAGATGTTCCCGGGACGAAAGTCAGACCTTCAGATGAAAGAAGCAGTAATCCAAATCGAACTGAATTGTTTGGGTGGCAGACAGCCACCCCCAAGGAAGAACCCGTCTCACTTGTTCGAGAACCTCATTGTTTTGGTGACTAACCTCATAGAGTCAGTGCCTTAGCAGAAGCTCATCGGGAAGTGCATTGCTTTCCTACCCCTAAGAAAATCTGCTTGGCCTCATGCAAGCAAACAACCATGCTTCATTTCTGCCCCTTCACATGGAGATCAGGAAGAGAGCCACCATGAATACCGAGGATGGATTTCTAAGGACTTTGCAGGACACAGAAGGATTTGGGGTTATTTTTCCATTTGGTGATCATGGTTTTAAAGAGAAAAGCAGACATGTTATATGAACAGTTGACTATCTAGATGGTGTCAGGAAGAGGATGGTGTTTTCTGGGCTATAGCTTACATTTTCAGACTGATAGCTACTTGAGAAAGTATAAAATATTTCTCAGAATAATGTGCATAATTGAGTAAAAAAAAATTAACAGGAAATTCTAGAATATTGCCCAGATAGAACTGCAAAACAAAACACAGAGGGAATCACATACAAGAATGGACTTAATAAATTCCAACCTGTCGTATGAAACCTTCCAATTGTAGAAGTGACACTTGGCAATTCTTAAAGAGAGAGAGGAGTAAAGAGAATTGGAGATAAATTGTGGAGTAGGACATTATATGACAGTTCCAGAGAACAGATACACAGGGAACTTAAATTAGCAACACAGGAAGGAAAAAATTCCACAGTTTTCACTGAAATGTGCTTGGACAATGACCGGTTTATAGCAAAGGAATTTTCTTGCTAAGTACAGAATCTATAAAACCTGAGGTAGAATCACGCCAGAAAGCAATTGGGTGAGGTTAAAAAAAGAGAGAGAAAAAGAAGCCAATAGATTTTTAAAAATCTATCAGAATTGTCTTACTTAACAGAGATTTGAGAAAGATTTTAATAACGGTTTTAAATTATGCTTTCAATCAAAGAGCCCACAAAGCATAGGCTAGCTATCACTTAGGCTTAGGTGAACAAGTGATGAAAAGGAGGTAAAATTGCTTAGCTCAGATTTTATTTTTCTCTTCTGAATTATGGAAAAGGACCTTCAATGAGAAAAATGAAGAGCAGAGAGATTGAAGCTTCTGGAAGGGAATAGATGGTAAAGGAACACGTAATTGTTTAAAATGAATTTCAGCCAACCTGGATCACTCCCTGGTTCTCAACCCTAGCTGCATATGAGAAGTGCCAGAGAAGTCTTTAAAAATACTTACAAAGATTCTAATTTAATTGGTATGAGGTGAGGACCCAGGCCCCGGGCATTTTTTAAAAGCCTCCCTGGAGGATTCTAATATACAGTCATCTTTGAGAAACATTGCCCTTGATAAATTAATCATACACTAGAATTCACAAAGAACTTACAGGTGTTACAGGTGGAGAACAGAAGAGGTGTCAGAGACTGGAGATGTTATTTTTAAAAATGCAGAAAATGCGGACTCTGGAAACTATAGAAAAACAAGCCTGACACTCTTCCTTAAAATACTCTGGAAAAAAATGTTCTGTGAGCACCTAGGAAAGAGAGTAATGATTACTTGAAATCAGCATGGGCTTTCCAAGGACAAATCATGAAAAACTCATCATGTGTGTGTGAGATTTGATGGGTGAATCAGTGCCTTGATTTCAGCAAGGCATTTGACAAAGTGCCTTATGATATTTTTGCCCAGCAGTTTTCTCGGTGCAACCTGCAAAGCTATGGGCGTCCACGGAGATACCTCAGGAGTTGCTCGAAAGCACTTGCTGCAGAGAAGGCAGAGCAGTTGCTATAGGGAGGCTGGGCCCCTCATCCCGCCTACAGTTCTCTGTAGGATTAGTAGGAAATGCAAATAAAAACAGAAATGAGAATTGTCCTACCTAATAAGATTCGTTCGCTCAGAATCAATATAATCATTCTCCTGTTTTTGAGAATTAGGTTGTACCTCTCACAGTTATAAATAATATTGTAAGTGAACATCCTCATGATACAACCCTTTCCACATATTGCATTATTTCTTTGGGAATAATTCTCCAGAGTGGAATTACTGATTTACAAAGTACACATGTTGTGATTCTTAAAATAGATTTGGGCTCCAAGTGAGATGCAGCAATTTACAGTTCCAGTATTTTCCTATATCGAATCTTATTAGGTAGGACAATTCTCATTTCTGTTTTTATTTGCATTTCCTACTAATCCTACAGAGAACTGATCACCAGTAAAAGTTGTTTTCTCACAGAAAGCTCTATAATCCGTTGAATGCACAAGTCAGGATAGTGTGAATAATTTAATAGTGTGGTGAAGGTTGCAGGGAGAGGTTCCTCTACCTTCTGTCCATCCTGGTGCTGGTGCCCTGGGACCCAAGGCATCATCATGAACTGCATGGGCAGCAGTGTCCCCAGCTTCGAGCGTGGAGACACGGAGGAAATGCCCGTGTCTATGGAGAGACAATTCCAGGTGCAACTGCAGGAGGCCTAGCTACCAGGTGAGGCTGGTCCACAGCCAACTGGTCCACCATGGATCCAACCAATTGACAGGGAGATCTTGATAGTCCTGGAAACCTACAGCACACATATACACACAGAGGGAAGGAATATGGGAAGTCCTGATGGGAGATGAGGTAAAGCATTATAGGATGGGAAGAAGCAGAAAATGTGCTTGTTACTATAAATGTGAACCACTTTTGTTTTATCATCCCAGGCCAGTTCTGTTTAAGGAAATGTAGATTAAAGAAGAAATACTTCTAGAAATTTTCCCTTGAACTTGATGACAATTTTTGCCTTATTTAAAAAAAAAAAATTTTTATTTAAATTCAATTAGCCAACATATAGTACATCATTAGTTTCAGTTCTAGTGTTCAATAATTAAACACATTTCAAATTACAGTATAGAAAAGTCATTTCATCTCTAATTTTACACTTAAACAAAACATGAAATGTATATTTTTCATGGGATTTATCAGCATGTATTGAAAAGATCGTGATTTTTTTTAGCTTATTGGCACACTAGTCATACAGATTTTCCTATATAGAATTAGGATAATAAACACATTGATCTGAAAGTATTTATTGAAAATTCATTCTGTGTAAGGTGGGTTAGGGAATAGTAAAGAAAAATTCATTTCTTCTATCTGATAATCAGAAATGATCAGGTTGCTGACATGACTATAATTAGGGAGATGACTCCTTTAATTTTATAGAAATTTTTTTGAGATGTTCTTGTCACATGACCTGTTTATTTTTGCTGTATGTTTCAGTTATTTAAATAACTTTTAAAAAAAATTCTTAATTTTCTACTTTGCTTGTATAGAAACGGTTATGGTATTCTTAATGACTTTCTGTGGGTTTTGATTCTGTTTAAGTTGCTCGAGTCATACTTCTTAGGGATACTCATCAGAGAATCTCTAATTTTCATGGTGTGCTGGTAAGACTGGGCTGGCTATTGACGTCTTCTTGTTTCAATAACTGCCATCCTTATTAAAATTGCTAAGCGGAGTCTAGTGACCAGAAGACTTAGATATCAAAGCAAGTACACAAAAGGAATCGCAGCATAATCCAAACTGGGTTTTAACAATTTATTTTTCTAGTCTCTTTTTAACTCGTGTGCCTAACTTCCTGATGATAAACCAGGGGCGATCTCTCCAAGAAAGAGAGGTTTGAAATACTCTCCAGACCTTTGGTATTGAGGATCAGGAAAAATCTGATATTGAATTCAATTACTTAGATATCATTTCTAGAATGTGGGCCTCCCCAAAATAAGGGTCATAGAAGGCCCTTTAACTCAGATGTTGAAATGTATTCACCTGTGGAAGCTCGGAATTTTCTCTTACAGGAAATGGAAAACGTCCACATACACCTTCACCTCTATTACCTGGTATGAATGGCCCCCAGAGCAAATTCAACTTAATGTTTTAATTTAGATCATGTAACATAGTTGGCACATGGATATTACTTCTTATGAATTAGTAATTAAAATTTTCTTCTAAAATGTATACTATTGTGACTTTTAATATTCTTCTTTCTGAAGAGAGAAAAATGTAAATCAGATGAGGAGCAGTTACGATGCAACATTCAGCTACTGGCTGGGAGAGGAATAAAGAGGGAAATGAAAAAGAGATGTACCAAGACTTCTAGCCTTAGATTTAATTAAAAGCTGCTCTTTTTGTTTGCCTTTTTGCCATGGCTGCAGATTAATATTTTTTTTTCATTTTTCTATAAAATTAAAAATGCCCATTGTTGCTTTTTTAGTGGATGGAAAAAAGTTTTTAAATCATTCTCTGAAATAAGACTTCAAACCAATAACCAAACCAATAACCAGTCATTTTGAAAAAGAAAAAAGAAACTTAAAGCAATCTGGAAGAAAAAATCTCTAAAAAGCTTTCATTTGACTTATCTTAGTTATTGAGAATATTTCTAGTGACCAGTTCTTTCGTTTTACAAATATCCAATTTATTTATTAGCAGGAAAGGTTTGGATTAAGTGTCTGAGTAGAGAGTTTTCTTATTCTAGCCTATAGTTAAAATGCTGGTTTTCTTAATCTTGTTTTCATATCCCTCTATTTCTACCCAGTATGAAGCTCACTGTATTCTGAACTGGTCATTATTGTGTTTGTTGCTGTGGTAGTAGTTGAGCTTAGATTCACACACGATACTCTTCGATCCACACGTGATAGGGTCCAGGAACGGGAGAATTAATAAAACAAGTACCCACCCTAAGGGAACTCATGTCTTCTGGCAAGATTGGCAATAGACGAAATAAGATTCTCATGATGTTTAGATTGCTGAAGTTATGCTAATGAAGGGGATTTTGTTAATACAAATAAATTAGTAGAAACACTAAGAGATTATACCATATATCTAGAAGGATTTGTGGAGATTACCTAGTTCAAGTCTCTCATTTTACAAATAAGGACATTGAAGCTCAGACCTCCTAGACGATGAAAGCTGAATTGGTAGAGGATCCAAATTTTTCATGCCTTCCAATCTTTGGTGACAACAAGAGTTACTTGCATAAAAGGACTAATTTGACCACCATCTATAGATGCAGGACTCTCACCCTCTGTTATTTCTAGGCATTCTGAACTGGAAATTAAACAACTTCTTGTGTTCACCAATTGGCATAAATTTAAAGCTTTTTGTTTTAAGATATAGGATTTATTATTATTCAGGCATGGTGAGACCAACAGTTCAGGAGATACCGCCATTGAAAAGATAGTTCGTTACAGTTCCCTGGGAAGCAAGGCCACTTGGGGAAGCACCAGGATCCATCAGGAGGCAGAAGAAAGGAGGGGCAAGAGCCTTTATTGTGGATTCTGTGGGAAGTAAGGAGTGAGGCAGCAAGAGCAGGAACACAAGCAGGGGGAGTGGGAGAGGGAGAAGCAGGCTTCCCACCTAGCAGGGAGCCCGGACCCTGGGATCATGACCTGAGCTGAAGGCAGACGCTTAACTGACTGAACCGCCCAGGCGCCCCCAAATATTTGAGTTTTAAAAAGAGGATAGTTGTGTCCTAAACAGAACTGTAATGGAGGGCAGGTGTGAGGTGTGAACCTTCAGCAGTATGACAATGTCACATGTATATGAGGTGATACAGTTTTTAGCAGAGAACAGTCAGGTGGGCATATCAACTCAATATGCACAGGTCCTCTCCTGAGACCCCCTCTTATAATAACACTGCACATTCATTGTTAAGGGTTCTGAGAAGTTCTGTAGTAAAGAAACCGGTTTAACCATAGTTAGGTCAGTTCCCTAATACCCTTTGTATTTTTCACAGTGTCTCCTCTTTTACTAATTCTAAATACTCATAGGACAGAGCTCATGGTTTGGACTTTCTTTTTAAAAGCAAGAAATTACACAAAGATTCATCAAATGATTCGTTAACATGACAATTATTGGTCTCCTCTCTTCTTAATACTTCTACTTCACCTTTTGCCGGTGTTTTTATAAACTTCCTGTAATGAAGAAACAAGTAACAGCAACAACAACAAAAAAACCCAAAAACCAAAAACCAAAAAAACCCCCAAACCAAAAAAAACAAACAAACCACCTTTGCATTCAGAAACATGATTTCTACCTAATTTGAAATTTCTGCCAATAATTTCACCAGAAGAATGCGCCAAATACGTGAATATTTTTAGTTCAATGAGCCAAACAGCAGATACAGATCTGTGATTGAAGATAAACAATCTGTCAGCTAAATATTTTAAAATCACAAATACGGTTTCCTCCTAACATAGAGCATTAAATCGTTTTTGAAACTCAGGTTGATTTTGTCACTAAATTCTTTTTTTTTCCCCTCTCTCTGTGGATAGTTAACTAGTTTGTTTAAAAGGATGTTAACCTTTTCAAGTAGCCACTGCATACCGTGCTGGGAAATGCCTGCTTCCATGGACGTCCTCCTGACGGCGAGTTTACAATAGCCTGTTGTTTTGACCCGGGTCTCTGGCTTTTATCATACATATGGTGATTCTTGTCAAAGGAATGCATTTTAAAAGGAAGCCATTTATAACTCCAAAACAATATCAATTCCTTCCCCTCATCATTGTCATTCTCTCTATGACGAGTAAAGATCTTAGAGATGCTTCCTGAACATGACACAGTGTCATTCTGAAATCCTGAATAATGTCATGAGAATTGATATTATATTTTATTGAGTCACTCGATACTTCTTTATATTTGTTTGACGAGATGGGCCATAGATTAAATACTATGGTTCAGTTATTTCTAAAAAAATAATAAAATAAAATAGCCTTTCTTTCCCAGGTTTGTTTAGTAAGAATCATTTAAATTGCAAAAGAGCTACTCTCAAGAGACTCCTGCCAGTTCTATTTTAATGAGAGCACAAAACAACATTAAAGAAAACTAGGACAAATTTCGAGAAGTTTTCTACAGAATTATAAAAAAATCAAGTGCTGTCTTAGTCAGCTTGGGCTGCTGTAACAAAATACCATAGATTGGGTGGCCCATAAACAAAAATTTATTTCTCATGGTTCTGGAGGCGGGGACGTGCGAGATCAAGGCCGCAGCAGATTACGTACGTGTGTGGTGAGGGGCTGCCTCCTGGTGCCCATCTTTTCCCCTGTGTCCTCACATGTGGAAGGGATGAGGGAGCTCTCGGAGATCTCTTTTATAAGGGCATGAAGCCCACCCATCCTCACGACCTAGTCATCTCTCAAAGGTCCCACCTCCAAATACCTTGACACTGAGGATGAGATTTCAACATATGAATTTTGGGGGACACAGACATCCAGTCTACAACAAACGTAAAATAAACGTTGTGTAAATCACATTGTCGGTCAATCTCTTTTGCAAAGCCATCCATAGCTTTTCCATTCATTTAAAAGGGATTTTTAAGCTCTTTGTCATGGAGGCTAAAAGTATATTTTACTGGGATCTTTGACTTTAAGAAACTTACAATTTGTCGTTTTGTTTTACCAAAGTTTTATTGTGTGTTTGTTTTTAGCTCCACACATTCTTACCCTGAAAGTGAGAAATTCTTACCTTAAAGTTGATTCTATTATCTGTTCTACATTATGGCTGGGTGGCTTGACCTGTTCTTTGGGATTTATAGCATAACTCTGTGATCTCAGGGTTGGAGACAATGTGATAATATGGGTATTCCCATCCACTTGCTGTACCCCAGGTTCATTATATACTCAGTTTGTGTAAAGAATTTGTGAATGCAACCATTTTTTGGCTCACCCTTGTCTGCAGCTTTCCTCTTAGACTCAGCCTTTACTTAAAACTGTCCATGCCTAAAGGAGGCGTGTGGCTGAGGTTAAGAATTTAGGCTATGTATTTGGGGCTCAAACCCCAAATTTTCAGCAGTCCAGGTACGTACTTAGACAGGTTAATTAACCTCTCTGTGTTTAATATCTCTCCTCTGCAAAAAAGGAAGTAATAATACAACTCTCCTGCTCTGTAAGTTTAGTCTAAAAACGTAACCAAGTGAAATGTAAGGCCTGTTTTTGTGAGATTACGAACATGAGAATGTGCAGGTGCAGGAAGTGTTCCTGGTACAGGCAGGATGAGACTGATTTTTCCTTCAGGCTTTCCCCGGGCTCTTGGTGAATGTCCTCTCAAGAACACAATCAGAAGTGTACAGTTGTTCTTTTGAGGACATGGGGGGCTGTTCACAGCCTGTTGCATTAATAGCTTCTCAGAGGAGCAGAAACGTATTTTCCTACCAGCCTCCCAGTCGCCTTTTGTGTCCTCAAGCATGGCTGCATGAAATAGATTGAATAAGGGATAACCAAGAGTGGAGATTTTGTTTTTACACATCATTGACTATTTCCTTCTCTTCCCACCCTGTCTTTTCAGGGAGAAATGATAGGCTTTGGTGCTTTAATTATTATGTCAGTTAGAATAATCTAGCCTTTTGCAATGCACACCAGTTTAAAAAAATTCTTTCTTAATGGTCATATCTGGTTTTTTATCTCTGAAACTCTTTTGTCAAAGATCAGATCTATTGTAGCAGGAGGTCTGTATTGAAAACATTCCGAGTTAAAGTAAATCCTTAAAATCCTAGTGACAATTATAACAAAATGAAAACTGTAATTTGTTTAATATCCATATGCCTGGCACTTGACATATTTATTATTTCATTTGACATTCCCCCAAATCCTCGTAGATATGAATACATTTTAGTGAATTGAGTTTCAAAAGTTACATAGTGTCTCAATTTGCACAAGTATATTTGACCCCAAGCTTGTGTTTTTCCTATTACAGACATTTGATGAAGGCCCAGTCGTAAATTTTAACCTTCTTATTTCTTCATGCGAGGCTGATATGAAAACGTCATTGCAAATACCTCTAAAAAATTATTATGGTTTATTTGCTCACCTGGTCTCAAGGCTTCCAGATGTGGCCCAAGGTAGTCTCATGCCTGTATATTATGATTTTCCAAATGTGATTTCAGAAACACATTCATAGACTACTGAAGATTTTGCAAGTTTGCTTTGGTTAGAGACAAGATTGTAACTTGATGACTCATATTACTCAACACTCCCTTGAAGCCAAAAGAAGGGCAGCAATTTACTATGACTCTGTGGACAGGTTTTTGCCAAACTGGAGATTTTTTTTTTTTTTTTTTTTTTTGTATCTTGCCGGGTAGGAATCAGATTCGATTTTAGAATCATCAGAGCTAATCCACTGAAAAATGCTTCTCATTTGCCATGAAAAGAAAATACTTTCTTGGGAGACATTTTATGCAGGCATTCCCAGTGAGGCGGGAGCCTTCACCCCGCTCCCCGACTTCCCGCCTCTGCTGGGAAAGCCATGTGGACAAAGTGCAGATGAGAGGACAGGGCAACACCTGCTCTGCTGCTGGTGGCTCCTGAAGCGATCGTTCTGTGGGACGCACTTGTACGGGTATTGGTAGAAAGGGGAATACACTTCTCATTATCAAGACCGACCGGTGTTTTTCGTCATCGACAATGACAATTGTGCGTCACAGGGAAGTGGGAGCTTGGAATGAAGAAAGTGCCGGGATAAATTTAGCTTTTGTCTTTCTTCCAATCTCAATTTGGATATCATCTGCAAGAGGAGCACCGTTCAACCCTCAGCACCAAGGAGATTTTGAAAGGGGTGGGAAGAGGCACAGGTGCACTGGACAGTGAACAATCAGATGCAACTCAGTCAAGGTTTTGTCTATCCTTGCAGGAGGGCCTTTTATTCTCTTTCTCCCCTGCCCCTACTTTTTCTTGGTCATGCTGTGTGATAACTAATAAGATCAGGGGACTGGACACCCAAGATTCTGGCCTCAGTTCAACCTGACAAATTACTGCTCTAAGTGTACCATTTCTTGCCCTCCTGCTGTGTTTTTTTTTAAACTTTTTTTTGGCAATTATTACACATAGAAAGCAAAAATGTCCTCTATTTGGGGTTTAACAGAGTATTTAATGCATATGTATATGCAGATACATACATATGTGTGTATATACATATATACACATACACACAAAGATTACTGACGTTTACTGACATTTGTGCAGGGGATTTGGATATTTAGGGACAAATTCTTAGGACTTCGAAGGATAGCTCAACATCAAATACTAAATCATCTGCAAGCTATTGAGTTTGGAGAAACTTTAGTACAGATAAAAATCATCCCAATATATACATTCCAGTACTCTGAATTTCCTTTTGAATTTCTAGTGTTTTATCAGGAAGGTGAGAAACAGTGGTAATGCTGGCTGCAGAGGGTAAAGAATAATGTGTGTTTGTGTAAGTAATGCTGGGGGGTGAGAATGAACACGCAGTTGAATGATGGGTTGGTGACTGGTGGTTAGCAACTATTAATCTTTTACACAACTTAATATCATAAAATTTGCTGGCTTGTCACAGACTTGGAAAAAAAATGGGGATGTTATAGTTTTGCCTATTATCACATCAGTGGTAACTTTCACACAGAGCTACTATTAAATATTTTAACAATTATATTTGTGTGTGTATCCTTCAGAACTCATTGCAATGCTGACACTTAGATATCATTCTAAGAATAGCAGACTTGGTTAATAACTATTCCTTCGGGTTTTCACCAGAACTTCTTTTCATGAACGGTATCTTCACTTTTACAAAATCTCTAATTTTTGTTTTTAATGTCTTGATGTCTAATTTCAGTATAGCATGCTATGTTGTACGTTGTAAATAATAATAAAATAAATATTAAATAAATCATAATAAATTTAAAATAATTATGGTTTCTTGAATAAGAATCTTCTAGAGATTTAATAATATTTTCATTTGAAGAGTGCCTTTAATTAATGTACAGACCCAACAATCTGCTAAGGCATAGAGGATGTTTAATTTTCCAGTGGGAAGCCTGTGGTCTGGGGAAGTTAAGCAACTAAGGTTCTAGAGTGAGTCAGAGTCAGGACACAAAGACAGGAGCCTGCCAGTTCTCTCCAGTCTTAGCTCCACCCTGAAATGAACAAACAGATATTCACCCTTGAATGATGACCTTCCAATTAACTTCACAAACAACAGTTCATTTAACATTTGCAGCTACTCAGTGAGAGAAATATTATCTCCATTTTACAGATAAAGGAACACGAGCTCAGAAATTTCCAGATGCAACTCAGTCAATGGCTGGTTTCATCCTTGAAAAGCATTGACAGGCAAAAATATTACAGGTAGTTTTCTGACTTTTGGAATACCATAGCATGATAGAGGCTTACCACGTTCAAAGAAGACTGCTTTATCCCCTTTTTTCTCCTGCGACAGAATATTATACAGTTCATGTTTTGGTCCAAGGCATTTGGTAATAAATGTCAAATTCTGGTCAAACTGTCTAGCTTCTCTACTAAAGAGTAGATTACAAAGAAGGTAAACTTACAGTTACCAAGATGATATAATTACGGCTAGAGTTGGCACAGGACTTGGGTAGGGAAATGTGGGAAACCCATATTGTAACAATATCAAAGTAGGTCCGAGAAGGTCTGGGGTGATGAATATGACCACTATTAATGATGCAGTAATAGCTATGCATGACTTGTGTTAGCAGATTTGGGAAAGAAGAGTCTTTTCTCCTCACTTACTGAGTTGGAGTCTTATGCATACCTTTCATTGAAAGTAGCTTAATTTGTTTTTGTTTCCATTCTACATATCCTCAGAGTGGTTAGTTCTTAATTTCCTTGCATTTGAAAAAAAAATTTAAAAAGAACCATCTGCTAAAATTTTAGCTTGTTCATTGGATTTATTCATTCCCTTCCCCTTTTCAGATGGTATCTGAGTTGATAAATAAGACCAAGGAAAATGCAAGAATACAAGTATGCAAACTCAGGGAATAACTCAGCTCGATGATGAAGTTCATCTTTGGCTGCTTTACAGCCTGGGCAAAAAGTGACAAGTTCACTGCATTTTAATGGAAATACTTTCCAGAGCTTTGTAAAAGGAACTCGCAGTGATCTAATGAAAATTATATTCAAAAGCATTTTTCAGAGATACAATCCTATCCCTGTCTGTCCTAGCTATCTTTAATGAAATCAGAGAGCTTAATATTGAAGGACAATTCCTGCGAGCACATCTGGGGGCCTAAGCTCAGTGATCCAAAAATCTGGTGGTCTGTTACAGTCCAAGGACAGAGTTGGAGTACCAGTCTCGAGGAGGGGAGGCCAGGCTGTCCCTAAAACAACCTTACCTCAATTTCGTGTGTCTCAAACAAGCCTTTGTAAGCAAAGAGCAGAGCTGGAGGTCATGCTGTCTAACAGTGGAGGGCTGAGAGATACCATCGAGATGCAGTAAGGAAAGAGCCAGAACGCAAAACTCCTGGCCCCCTGACAGCAGCACTGGGCAGAGAGGCTATCCAGCAGAACACGCCAGCTGACCCCATGGCCCGCGGCCACGGCTCCAGTGATCGCCCTGGCTTTCCAACTCTCCCGTCCTTGGCTGTCATGTTCTGTGTCTCTGGCACCCCTGCTCCCCAGCTCCACCAGCTTTTTGGCCCTCGCCATCCTTCCCAGCACTGCCTCCTGGATCACAGGCTGAACCAAGAGCCAATTCCTATTTTTCCAGTACCAACTCACACTCACACTTGGCTGATGCCATCTTGCCAGGCTTTGCAAAGGGCCAGGCAGGATGAAAGTCAGGCCTGGAGATGGTCTGGTGTATCGTATTGGCCTCCGATCAAAGTCATATGCTGTAGACACAAAGTAAGTTGTTTAGCACTGAGTGCTCTCATCAAAGGCAAGAAAGGCCATCTTCTGGGGACAATGTCTAGGCAGGCCTGGCTCACTTGGCTTCTCCATGGCTAATCCGGATTTCAAATCCATGCCCCCTATTCCAGAGCCCAGGGTTTTGTTTTCGACTAAACTAAATCAGCCTATTAGCCTTTTGCCGTTTGAAATTCACACTGTCATAAATCCATAGGATTTTAGAGCATCTTCATGATAATCCAGACTAAAGGCTATTAATCTGTGCAGATTGCCTGAATCGGATCTGCTCTACAGATGTGCACAGTGTACTTTAAAAAAACAAAATAAGGCAAAACTTGGTGAGCAATTTGTAAAATTCTTAAAATTTTATGTTCAACTTTGTAATCTGGATTTTAGGTTTCCTTTAAAATTAGATGTGCCACATTTGGGCTCTGCTTCCCATATTCTGTGAACAGCTTGGAACTTAAATGGCTTTGGCCCCTTTTAGACCTGCCGCACACACTCTAGTTCCCTCTGCCTACCATCTCCTACTGTCTCCCTGATACAGGGTACAAGTGTCTGTTGCCATTTATCATCCAGCCTCCCATATCAGTTAGCCCCATCCTCACTTCTTTCACCTGCCCAGTCCCTGCAACCACTGGGCGTGGCCACCTGAAGTCATCCCCACCCCCCGGCGCATGGTACCTCTGAGGGATCGAAGGCCCACAGAATGGTCCTAAACTTGGTGGTCAGGATGTGATCTGACAGGCCCACCTCGAAGACCCCTCTTCTGGTATATCTTACTTTCCACATCTGTAGCGATGCATGTTTTAAAGTCAAGGACTATAATAATGAACATCATGTATTAAATATTTACCTGTTATATCCAATCTAATGCACTCATATATGTGATTTTCTTTATAACTGGTTATCTGGAGACAATTTCAGGAATCTTGATAGGTGCCTTGTTTTCCTGATAACACCATTCTTCAGAATTCTGTCTTCTTTTTTTCCCCGTGGATATTAGAAATTCACTCCCCAGTTCCCACTCTTAGATGCCATTTTAGCAAGGGGATTTATAAAGTTCCACTCCGTATCTTGCATTAATATGTTTTGATGAGATGAAATTTTATCTCTAAAGTCCATATGTTTTTAAAATAAGCCGGACATTTAATTTAAAATACATAATTTCATGTTAAAAACTCAGGAAAATGAATTGTTTAGCATCATTTACACAAAATATACAGAGTATTACATTTATGGATTACTTTGCTAGCATTGCTCAATTGTCAGTTTACCTATGCCTGACCCGAGTAATAGCCTTGAGGGTGTTGTTATGCAAAGATAATCTGGAATTCACCTGAAGGGAAGAGGCATACGATTCAGCATATAGAGTTGAGGTTGGGGATTGAAATGAGATTTTTGATAAATGCATATAACATGAGGGCAGGAACTTGAGTGCCTAGGCAGAGGAAGACTAGGTTGACTTGGCATAGACTCCTGTCCATACTTCCCCGGCCCCTCCCTTCCTCTCTTTCTTCCTTTTTTTCTCCCCCTTCTCTCTCTCTCTGTCCCTTTCTCTCCCTCTCTTCTCTCTGTGTCCCTACCTTCTTTCTCTCTCTCTCTACCTCCCTCTCTCTCTCACACACACACCCCCACACACCCACACAAAGAAATAAGGTGCAGACTCTTTCAAATATGCAAAGCAAGGAAAGGTTCATTCATGAAAAATACACCATTACCCATTTCTGTGTTTTTCTCTTTCATGTTTTGTTAAGTAGCAGCAGCCCTCAGCTCCTTCCAAAATGGCCCCAAGCAAGAGAGAGAATGTATTTTAAGCTGTCGTTCGTTATGCATTAACTTTTATATTTTTTTCTTTTTTTGAAATAGTATTTTTAAATAGAATACTCAGGAAAGAAGAAATGGTAAAGAAAATTATTATTGGAAAAAAAAAAAAGCCAGCAAAAATATCTAAAGCCTACATTATCTTGCTGGTGAAATCTGAGTCCTGCTGCAGACTTCCCAAAGCATATTGGCTCCGGGTTTCTGGGGGAAGGTGCTCTGGATCGCTTTTAAAAAGCACACATGCTGCTCCATGTGGTGCGGCAGCTGCTAAGGTAATGATGCATTTTTAGTGAAAAAAAATACCATAAATAAACATACAAAAAATCATATGAAACCCTCTCCAGCTAAGCACGAAATTTGGCAGCAAGTTAAGAATCTAAAAAAAAAAAAAAAAAAAAGAAATCATAACCGATAAGATAATGTACCAGTCCAACCAGCCATTTCCAAATTGTATTTCTACCTACATATTTATGCACATATTTATATAACACATATCACTATTATATTTACCTTTCCAATATGCCCAAGAATTTAATCCATGATTTCCAATGCTAATATATTCCAAGGGTGTGGAGGACTCAAGATGAAATGCCTCTGCCAATATATAAAATTAGTAATGAATCGACTAATTATGTAATTAACTACTTTTTTGTTCCATTAAGTTAAATGAAGACTTCACTTTTTTTTCTGAGTGAAAACTACAAGACATTAGAAAATAAAGACATTTTTCTATTTTCTTCTGACTGCTAGCGAATTTTAAGGTATACATTAAAAGGATCTGAAATGCTTTATATGTATCGAGGAGTCTGAATCTCTGTACTGAGTCCTCTTTATCTGAAATGACTCAATTAGAGTTGGTAATTTATTCATAAGGCAGTTCAAAGCCATATTAACTGTGTATTAGCAAAAGAAAAAACATGAAGAACTGTCTGAATGTAAGCACTAAAAACATCTCACAACTGACCAGATCACACAGAAATTAATATCACACAATACATAACACATCTAGATCGAAGGATCAACATCCTAAGTTTGACAGGTAGCACTAGCAAGGTGACAATGACTCAAATAACAAAGTGAATACATTAAAAAAACATATATCAATCAATTACTTTCATAGAACTTCAGGCAGTAGAGCGACTGAATTGATTTCAAAATTGGGTAAACTCTACAAGGTCTGTGAGGGTTATTTAGAACTTTGAGTACAAATTATTTGTGAATCTAGTTTGCCATCTTTGTGAAATTGTTTTAGTATGTACAGTGGCAATTCATCAACTTTGGGAGCTGCTAGGAATATTTATCAAAAGGGGGAATGAACAGACGAATAAAAGAGAAGGCAAGTGAACGGTAGAAATGGGTTGGAGAATTAGGGGTAAAAGAGAAGAGCAAATTCTATTTGGTTTCATTCCAGTGATATTTTCCTTTGCTCCTCCCCTTCTTCCTTCCTTCCTTCCTTCCTTCCTTCCTTCCTTCCTTCCTTCCTT